>NC_057798.1:542187285-542199833 GCF_018294505.1 Triticum aestivum
AGCCTTTTGATTCCACAGATCTTTGTCATTTACGTTCCCCCCTCCCCTAAAAATAAGTTTTTCGTCTACCTCCGCCACTGGTGCGACTATAGTTGCATATGACCGATAAAGATGTAACTATAGTTGTGTACCGGTGCTTGGGCATGCAACTGCAGCCGAGTGTGGAGCGGTTCACATGGAACTACAATTTGTGCGCCGGTGCATCGGTGTGCAAGTGCATTTGCACACGTCGACTGGCAACTGTGTTGTCAACAAGTGTTTGGCCACACAACTATAGTCAACATGTAGAGTGGGAAAAAAAGAAAGAAATCATAAAAAGAGCTAAAACAATCAAACATATATAGAAATAGAAAAATAAAACTAAAAAGAAATAGAAAAAATATCAACACAGATAATCGTGTAAAATCTGACTGATATAGTAAGAAATGCCCTTCCTTTTAGCTGACTGATTTCAACCAGAAATTAGCCTCGTCAAGGGATGCGCCAGGCATCCCCGTGTGGGCACAGGAACCCCACAAGGCAACAACCTCCTCTGCCTCAGACTACCCACAATGGGAGTAACATAGGTAGTAACATCACGCATATCTAGATAAAGTAGATGATGTGGCAAGCAATAAATGAAGAAAGAGAGGAAAGTAGTAACATAGCTAGTTACTAGTACTATGAGTAACATCACACATATCAAGGCAAGATGGGTCTATAGTCTAATAAATAAAGTGTTGTATGTTACCACACATATGTTACTCCCCATTATAGAGGTAGTAACATAGACTAGTAACATGGCATGTTACTAGTCTATGTTACTACCCATTATGGCTAGTCTTACCTCATGCAGCGAAACACATTCACGCCTCGACGCGTTGACTGTTTTTTTTAAATCCCACATATATGTAAGATGCAATTGAAAATCAGCATGTTGACTCCTCCCCAAGAAAAGTCTAGGGTTTTCCTGCCTCCCGCCGATGCCGCTGTCAGTCCGCCTCGTCTCCGGTGGCCTTAGGGCCATGGAGGCGTAGTGGATATCGGTCCTTGCCGGCAGGAAGGCTCTATTTTCAGTTGTTTCTTCATGTTTTGTTAGGGTTTGTGTCCTGCTCAGGAAGACGAGACAGTGGCGGCTTCCTGAAGATGGAATAATGTTCTCCCCGCCTAGCCCTCGTCTCGATGGTGTGCCTAGCATCATCGGTGGCCGTGTGGAGGTGTGTCTCCTGCGGATCTATCCTTGGTGGATTTGCTCGGATCTGGTCGTAGTTCGTCTACTTTCATGTGTTTTCAGGTTGGATCCTTCCGATCAATGCTACTCTTCATCGGCGATTGTTGTTGTTTAGCTACGCTGGTCCTATGGGGTTGTAGCACGACAACTTCACGACTGTGAACTACAACATGTTTTGCCCGGCTCTGGCGGGGGGAGGGGGGAGGGGGCAATGACGGCGGCACGCCTTCGGCTCGCTTATGTGCTTGTAGTTGTCATTAGGTGGTCTACCGATCTGGATGTAATTTTTGTTATTTCTGGTGTTCGTTGTACTGCCATGATTGAAGATGAGTAGATTGAAAGTTTTCTCGCAAAAAAGTCTCACATGTATGTCTTCACCTCTACTCCAACACTCCCTCGACGGCTCGTGCGCCCCTCCACCACCAGTCCCCACTCTAGCCGACTTACGTGCATGTACGACAACAGACCACCACTGCTACAAACCACGTTGCGGTGTTTTTGAGTGGAGGAAACCCATTTGTGCAAGCGTCGCGACACCGCTGCGAGCCGACAGTTGGCAGTGCTGGCCGGGGGTGATGGTCGAAGGTGAGACGTCACGGCGAGACAATGCTATGAACGAACGGGTGCTGCAACTAGGGGCTCGTGGTGCTACCATGGAGCATCCTCGGTCCACCGTTTTGCTGTGATGGAGCATCGTTGGGGCCGCCGGAACATCGTCGCAATGGAGTTTTGCGGAGCATCACTGGTGTTGTTATGGAGCATCTTCGGGCTACCGGAGCATCACCGGTGCTGCAATGGAGCATCGCCAGGTCCGTTGGAACATCACAGTTATTGCAATGCAACATCTCCGGGCTGCTGGAGAATTGCCAATGTTGCAACGAAGCATCACCACTGTTGTTTTGGAGCATTGCCAGGCCGCCGGAGCATCGCCAATGCTTCAATGGAGCATAGCTAGTGCTTCAAGGGATGGTCGCAGCAGCGTCGTTGTTGTGACCCGTTGCTACAGCCGTGGCCGTGCATGGCGAGCTCGTCGGCATTTTTATGTGAGATGACTTGTGACGGGGTCGCCGCAACCTAGGAAACAAGGATGTTGTGCACATATCTGATGGCGGGCTAGTGGCAGCGGGAGAGAGATGTGTGCATTGGGATGGAAGTGATGTTATGGTCCAGAGATCAAGTGGCCCAAAAAAAAAATGAAATCAACAGCTGGCAAGGCGTTTTAAAAATCCCTACCATCAACCGGTTTACGGCTAGCAGTGGCCATATACTCCCTCCGTCCGAAAATACTTGTCATCAAAATGGACAAAAAGGGATGTATGTAGAACTAAAATACATCTAGGTACATCCTCTTTTGTTCATTTTGATGACAAGTATTTCCGGATGGAAGGAGTACTTCTTAAATAGTATTTTTTTTTTCTTTTTATATATTTCAAATGGACTGACACGTACTGATGTATATAGACCTATTTTAAAGTGTAGATTCACTCATTTTGCTTCGTATGTAATCATTTGTTGAAATCTCTAGAAAGACAAATATTTAGAAACAGAGAGAGTAGTATTCACGGAGATTGATCAAAATCAAAAAACAAATGCTTCAAGCTCTATAGAAAAACGTAGCAGTAGTACCGAGTACGCCCGAAATAACACTCGTTTGCAATATACTGACTTTTTTGTGAATAGTTTACATATATACTATTATGAATGCCAAGAAAGTTACAAGTAACAAGCAGAATATGTGCCTCATGCTACAAAATTTCAGCGTCCCGACGACAATGGCAGAAAGATTTCCATCACATAGATCAGATCTCTGTGTACTTGCATAACTGTCGCATAGCTCCTGATTAGTTTGTCTCATCTTGCGCTCCATTCTCTTCTTTCTCCACAAATCTTTGAAGAATTCATTGTCACCGTAGAGGTGACTACGAACCGTATATGTAAAACGAGGATTCCACTTTGCGGTCAAATAAAATAATCCAGCATGTAAACGACGTTTGCCATCTGTTCTAATTGCACTGTTTAACAGATGAGTCAGCCTTCCGATGGTTTCGACATTTCTCCTGAAAGCTCCCCATGTACGAACCTGATATACACGGTAAGCCCACATGATCTTCCACTTCTCCGTATGAAGTTTAATTTCATGTCGTAGTGATGTTGATTTTAGTATAACCGTAGGTTTAGCCATTGTTCTCATGCCAAACTCATCAAGAATACATAGCCTAAGCATCTTCTTTGGTCCAAAAACTTTGTCTTCTCCGTGAACTAGAGATTCAACCTTCTGTTTGAAAAGAAAGAAAAACTTCCTCAGATTCTTCGGTTGCTTCATCCTAGGTTATGAGACGAGCTTCAAAAAGTTAACTCCTGAAAGAGTATCCAGAGTAACACTACCACTATGTTGAATAAACCAAAAAAGGATAACTAGAGTGCGCGCGCGCGCGAACACGAAAAAACAGCGATATAGATTTGAGGTTAAACATATGGATTTCGCTACAAATTAAAAACGTAGGATTTTTTAGCATGTCAAATCAAATGTTTGAGATGATAGATTATGTTGTCGTGAGGATGATAATTTTTTTAGCAAGCATGACAAGTCCTAGCAAAAGACTGAACATGGCAAGGATTGGTCATGCTTGCTAAAAAAAATTATCACCCTCGCGATAACATAATTTGATGTGAAAGTGTTTGATTTGTCATGCTTAATCTGATGTCATATTTTAACATTAGCAAAAGAAATATTATTCACAAAAACTACAACAATCAAGGACGTACTTACCTGCTGCCTTGCGAGATAGCCATGATATCTGTATTCATACATGCAAATAGGCTAATAAACCTAATTATTGCGCGTAATGTTGCTTCTAATTATTATAAGGGCGACGGCGTTGGCAGGCTTTCTATCGGAACTCGGGTGGGGTAACTCGAGTTCTGACCTAAAATCCTGCGTAAGGTGCGTACGGTGCATCCAACACCGCCCCGTTCGTGAATTGCGCGTTGCAACGGGAGAACAAAAAGTCACAATCTTCAATGGTCATGAACACATTTTACCTGCATCACCGAGATACACTATCACTCTCATTTTCGTGAAATTGAGAACAATTTTTGAAAATCATGAACATTTTTTTAAACTCGTGAGTATATCTAAAATCGTGAACATTTTTCAAATTCTTGAACATTTTTATAGATTGCAAACATTTTCTAGAATCATGACAATTTTTGAATTCGTGAACATTTTATACTATTTCAAAAATAGAAAAAATTGTTAACGTTTTTTAAAACATTTTCCTTGAAGGGGCGAACATTTCTAGAATCGACGAACATTTTTTGGAAGTTGGTGGAATAATTTTTGTAATTCATGAACATTGTTTTGTTTTACCAAACATTTCTTGAAATGCGTGAACATTTTTTGAATCAGCGAACATTTTATGAATCAATAAACAATTTGCAAGTCACAAAAAGTTTTTTAAATTTTACAATATTTTTTATTTCGTGAATATTATTTGTATTAAAGAAATTCTATCCTATTTTATTAACAATTTTAATACACAAACTTTTCATAAAACACATGACAATTTTTTTATTTCCCAAACGCTTTTTTCAAAATTGCTAACATTTTCTGAATATGCAATTTTTTTCTAAACTCCCGAGCATTTTTTTAATTCACAAACATTTTATTTCAAAATTCGTATTTCTTTTAAATTTTGGAACTTTTTTGAAGTCCCAAATTATAAAAAGTAGGAAAAAAAGATGGAAAAGGAAAACCAAACAAAGAAAATTAGAAAACAGGCCGTCGGAGATGGACCAGCCGAAACAGGCATGCTATGTCTTCTTTGAGCATGCAGAGCGCGGTATAGAATGTTCCTACTACATGGGCTGGCCCTTGCGGGGATTCACCTGTGTGAAATATTTTTTTATCACTTATAAGTGGCGTTGGTAGGTAATATTTCATAACTTTTGTGGATGCCCGTGCGTTGCAACGGGAGAGATATTTTTTTTCTGCGAGAAGCAATGAGAAAGATAATTGATGTGTCATTCAAGAAAGGGTCTCCACAATGGTAGGCGACAAAGCAAGGAGTTATGGTATTCTTGCTAGACACATTTGACACGCGAAATCTTGATAGTGATGGGGTTGGTCGGCGTGATGGCGAGCACCGAACTCCTGACTTTTTTCCTCTGGGCCCGCCTCCTCATTTGGTGGCTGTGTGGCGACCTCCGAGACACGGTTGCTTCGTCCACTCTATTCTACTATGGCGTAACTTGGTGGATTATTAATTGCAACGCATAAATCTCGTTTTATTAGCATAATCAGTTATGAATGTTCCTTCTTTTTAGGGTTTATTCTCTTTGATTATTTTAGTGTTCAAGTGCCCATAATTCTGCTTCAATTAAACCCAAACAACATATTCTCTTTTATTGGCATGTGACCATAATTTCTTTTATTTATAGTCAACCAAGATAAAACGAACGCGCACCGCTAACCAATGGCCAGCGCGAATATTTAAGAAAATACTATAGCGTCAGATTAAAAATATTTTTTGATTTTTTTGAAAATTGAACAAAATATGAATTGGGGAATATTCTTGGAAGCGTGAACAATTTCTTAAATTTTATCATAAAATGTGAACATTTTTTTTGAAAATTCCATTTGTTTTGGAAAACCACGAACATAATTAGAAACATGGATATTTTTTGAAATTCTTCTTTAAAGGGGAGCACTATAAACAATTTTAGAAAATATTTTCTTAGACGTAAATATTAGTTTGTATTTCTGAACATTTCACAAAAACAAGAATATTTTAACATATGGAACATTTAATAAAATTTATTTTTTATAAAAAAATCACGAATAAATTTTCAAAACACCAACATTTTTTGAATGTTGAGAAACATTGGACACGGGAAATTTTTTAAACTTTTGAACATTTTTCAAAACAGGAACAAAATATTGGAATTCTGACGATTTTTTGTATATGTAAACCGAAATAGAAATTCTGAAGAATTTTTGTAATTTTTTACTTTACACAAAAAAGAGATGTAAGGAAAGAAAAAAGAAAAAAGAAATATAAAAGATAAAGAGAAAGGAGCAGAAAAAGGAAATTAGAAATAGAACGACGAAAAAGGGAAACGGGCCGTCATAGGCCCCTGTGGGAAGCTTGAACTATTTCTCGCACCATGCGACAAATAAGGTCTTCCCAAATGTGTGGGCAATAATAAGTGGGTTGGTTTTGTTGGGCCGGAGCGCGCACAACCCAATTACGGAATTCTGGCAAACCTTTTTTCTTTTCTAGCGGATTGACGCACAAAAGTTTAGTACCACCTTGGATAGAAAAAATAAAATTCAACAGTGAACGGATGAAAATTTTAGAGAAACGCACCTTGCTTTATTAGTAGGTGTAGATATAGATATAGATTATATTAGGAATGTCTTTTTTTATTATTTCATATAGTACTGATTCCTTCCTTGCCCCGTTTAATTGCCCACCATATTGTCCTTCCTTCTTTTTTGAGAATCCTTCCTTGCTTTCCCTCCTTCCTTTAATATTTTCTTTTCTGGGCACCCTCAATATCCTCTGATTACCAATTTCCGGGCTGGCTTATTAGGATGATCGATGATAGGTAACATGAACATATATATAAATTGATGGTTGTCCTTGTAAAAGGGCGAGGTGGTACTATTTGTTAAGAAAACCAAGCGAAGATAAATGACATAGGCTGACCTAGTTCAATTGGCTGGTGCTAGAGGTATTGCGTGGAAGGTTGCGAGTTCAAATCCTATCACAAGCATGTATTTCTTTTCCTCTCTGCGTTGTACTGAAGATAGGCCAACATACAGCCAGAAGGCCCAAGTGTTTTTTCCTCCCTGCGTTGCAAGCTGGGCCAACGTACAGCCAGAAGGACCAAGTCTTTGTCGTACCGGCAGGATCGTAATGATTTTGACGTACAGGAATAGTACCCACCTTGAATATGTTTTAGATTCAAACTGAAAGCGTAAAATCACGGAAAGACGCGTATTGTGACGGTGAACCCGATAAAGTCAATCCGTGCTTTATTACTAGGGATTAGGGAAAGATATATATAAAGGAGGATGACCCCTGGCCTCTGCATCTGGACGATGCATGCGATCACTTTATTAATTATTCTCACACGACCTTACAAAGTCACACAACAGCAAAACTAAAGCCACCGTCTAAGCAACAACTGTGGCTACACCTTTCCAAATGATGAAGGGGCGCTGATAGCCTGGACCTAATACCAAACTGACATCGCAGCTAAACCTAAACGTCTAAGACCTGAGGTCCCAACCAGGACGCCTTCCTGGTATGGGGCACCTACCAGTCCGGCGCACTCCTCAACCAGGACGCCTGCCGGGTATGAGGCCGCCGCAGCCACCTGTCACGTGTCCATCTTCAGAGTTGTATTGTTGCATTTACCGTGTCAGGTCTCTCTGCCATCGACGCCACCACGACACCAGACAGCGCCATCCTCCTGCGCGAGTCCATCCTTCCACATCGAACTCTAAATCTGCACTGCACCACGCCGTCAAGATCTGTCGCCATCAATATATAAGATGAAGCACCACTCCACCAAAGAAGCCGTCCGTTAGTCCCGCGAAGCCGGGTACACCTTCAAGAATGCCACCCCAAAGGGGTTAGGACACATGAATGCCGCCAACATCCGATCAGCTGATCTAGGGTTTCCCCCGGAGGTATTGAGTGGAGTTGGGAGCTTCACCTCGATGATGCCTTCATGAAGGGAACGATGATAAGGGCATCGTTATCATCTGCTCCGGCCATCAACCGAAGACCAGGTTTTCACCCGGATCCGTCCCAAGAAATCCACCCAACAACCTGTGCACCGTCTCGACCGCCTTCAAAGCCCCAGATCCAGCCGCCTAGATCCGGCGACCAACCGCAGCAACAGTGCCACCGTGGGATCCCTGGCGCACCGGCCACTGCCTGAGTGTGCCACCACTGGAGCCTAGGAGGAGGGCTCCCACCCCGCCTCGCCAAGCCGCAAGAGCCGCCGAGAAGGATCCCGCGCGCTCGTCACCGTCTCTGATTCGAACCAATCCAAAGCAGATCGCTGTCACAGATCCGCCTTGGACAGGGACTGCACCACGCCATGCCGCCGCGAGAAGTCCTAGCTTCACCAGTCGCCACCCTCCAGGGCCGCCGCCCCGGGATCCAGACAGAACCTCGCCGCTGCCACCGGCCAAGTTCCGCCACCGCCGACCGGCCACTGCGACCTCCGCCGCCATGCCGCCGACGGATCTGGGCGAGGATAGCCATCCTCCCCGAGGACACACATCGCAACCTCTTCTCCACGTACTCGCACGAGAAGCCACCGTGGCCGCGTCCCCACTCCTCGCCGGATGCCGCGCACGTGCCGCCCCGCCGCCAGCGAAGGCCGCCGCCACGAGGAGACCCGCACGCAGCCGCCACACAGCTCGGCGTCGACCCATCTGCAGCCGCGCCATGGGCCCGCCATCGTCAAGATCGTCGCCGCCGCGCCGCCAGGATCCGCGCGCCCCGGCGCCTTCGCTCAGCCTGGCCGCTCCCGCAGGCCACGAACGTGAGGAGGGGAGAAGGCCCCCACCGCCAGCCACCGCGGGGGGCTTTGCCCCGGCGGCTCTAGCCGGCGGCGGCGGGGAAGGGGAGGAGGAGGAGGGCTAGCGGCAAGGGGTGGCGGCGCCGCCCATGTCGCCCGCGGGAGGAGCGACGCAGGGGCTAGGTTTGTCTTAGAAATGGGGGTGAATTTTACTTCCCCGGCCTCTTCACCAACTAGGGATGCATGCAATCATTTTAGTATGTGTACCAAGATAAATATTGGTCCTTAGAATTTCTTTTAAATGAGTGTCAAGATATTTTTTTATGAGTGGTTCCACCACACACCAAACTTGATCCTTAATAAATGGGGAAAAACCCCTGTGCATCACATATCAATTCTACGAATTGAACTCGCATCATTGGGCTACACAATTGCATGTCCAAGCACTGAGCCAAGGCTTTCTTTGCATTGTCTAAAAAATGAGTATATATTACTACTGCACGTACGAAACTATTGCACCAACGACTAGTCCTTTTCCGATTATTATACGATGCGAAATCCAGCTGTCGCTGCATTTTGAGTCCAACTCATGTGAGGTTCGATCTGCTCTGTCGAACAAAATTCGTATACGAAATATCGTATCCTTTGCGGCGCGCTACCATTGGTGCGAGTCGATCAAAGCAAGTCCAACGCAGACCCATTTCGGCCACCCATATTTGTCAACGCTCACAAAAATGGTGGCCCAACGGGCATTCATTCTCAAAACGCGTCCTTTTCGTGTCTGCAGACTCAACTCTGGTCTAAATTTAGGCATGAAATGTGTCGGTGCGGGCACGCCACGCGTCCGCTCAGTGTCTGGCGTGTCCACACATGGCGCCCGGTCAACTACCTCCCGCGTCTTTATTAATGACGATCACAGACCATGGGCCCACACGCCAGCGAGGGCGAGCGTCCTTTTTAATCCGAGAACAAGGGCAAGGCGCTGATTCTTCGCGTACACTCGCACTCCCCCATCCTCAGCCGACGTCTGCCTTCTCGGCGAGGCAGCGGCTCCACGTACCAGTGCACCAGGCGAGGTGGCACAAGGAGAACCGCACCCCCCTCCCTTACCCGATGTGACCCTGCCACATGGCTGGCATTTGGATCCAGATAGGATCCCAGTGCCGGCGGTGCTGTGGTTGGCGCGGACGCACGCGGAGGAGGTTGGGCACCGACGGGAGTTGATGATGCTGGAGCAGTGCCTCAAGCCCTTCTAGGTAGCAGGCTCTCCCGATTGGGAGGTCTGGTTCACCCTCGAGCACAAGGAGCAGCGTCGGAGTGGCATCCAACACGTGCGGGCTAGCACCCCGCCGCCCCCCGTCATGTGTGATGAGGACCTGGAGGAGGAGCCCTACCAGTTGGTGCTGGCGGCTGCCATGCAGGAAATCGCAGAGGAGGAGCGGCGCAATGCAGAGGAGGAGGAGGCGGTGTAACAGGCACGTCTATCGGAGGCCATCACACTCTCCGCTTCTGGCGACTGTGTCATGCCGCCGTTCCCTGTCAAGCCTGAGTGGGCATTGTCCCCTGTGTCGGCGACCCAGCGATACACCTAGCATGGACAGCGCGCCACCCATCTGGCTTGGGGCGACGCCGGCGCGGAAGAAGCTCTACCTCGAGCAGTGGCGGTCGTACTGGCTGGCGGAGGAGCGTCGCGAGGGGCGAGCGCCTGAAGCAGTGGGAGTGCGAGGCGGAGGAGGAGGAGGGTCGTGCCCATACCGAGGCAAAATAGAAATTTAGTCGTTTTTATATAGCTTACAAAAACTAACCCATAAAAAGTTGTGTCAATTTTTGGGGGGGCAGCGTTGTACAAGACATGGAAACCTTTTTTTTACCCAAAGTGAGGGACTAAATAAAATCATAAAACGACCCCCACAGATCCCTTAGTAAAACATGTACGTAAGCGACGGTTCGTTATGTTCAGATTTATGGATGTATTTTAATTTTTGAGACCATATTCTTAAATTTCATGGAGATTTTTTTTAAATTCCCAAATATGTTCTGAATACTGTATCTTTTTTTAGAAAAAATCATAAACAATTTTTATTTCATGAACATTTTACTTGAAATAGTGATACTTTTTTATAATATGTGAACAATTTTCTTCATTCATAATCATTTTATGATATTCCGAATGTTTTTTGAATTCGCAAATAGTTTATGATTTCTCAATAATTTTGTTTTAAACTCACAACCTTTTGAAATTTGGTTTGTCTGGAAATCACGAATTAATTTAAAGAAGAAAAAACTAAAATAGAAATAAGAACGTAAAAAGCAAAAAAATGAAATAGAAAACAGGGCGTTGCAACCTGCAAATGGGCAGGCTCATTACCGCGTGCGGGAGAAGTAGGCGCGCTTGCGAGAGAAAAAAAGAAGAGAAAAGGGGTATCCTTATGTTCATTATTTACGGATCTGTTTTAATTTTAGTGAACATATTCTAAAATTTCATTTATATTTTTTAAAATTCCTGAATATGTCTTGAATATTGGATCTCTTTAGAAAATCATGAACATTTATTTTAAATCATCTTTTTATAATATGTGAATTTTTTTTTTGAAATCATGATCATTTTATGATTTTCCAAGAAAAATCACAAACAGTTTATGATTTCTCAATATTTTTTAAAAGACTTACTACATTTGAAATTTTGTTCTTTTGGAAATCACGATTTAATTTAAATAAGAAAAAACTAAAACAAAAATGAGAAAGTAAAAAAATGAAATAGAGAACATGCCGCTACGACCTACAAATGGGCCGGCCCATTATAAGTGCGAGAGGAGCAGGCCCGCTTGCGAGAGGAAAAAAGGAAAAAGAAATGAGGTAGGAACCAGGGATCAAACCCTGTTGCGGAGGTCATACGGAAAATGCCAACAGCGGCCGCGCTGCTGGCAGGCCGTTATCCGGGCCGTCTGAGCACCATGTGGATCCACGCTGCCGCTGTATAGCTCGTGTATTTGATTTTTTTTTGGCCCGTATTGAAGCAGTCAGGACCCATCCACATGCAAAAGGACCTAGCCCTCTGACGCCAAGCTGACATGCACACGCCCCAGACCTGTTCGGCCTCTGGGGAGGAGACATGTACGTCGTGCTTGCATGATGTGGAGCAACGCTTGCACATTGACGACCACAACTTTAGCCAGGTGCCGACGTGGATCACTCCCGGCCAGCGAACACGGACGTACATTCACATTAGCTACGAAACCTCTAAGCAAGTTCCAAGAGTTATAATTGGTGATTTGTTTGACAGCCTTGACCATGGATTACAGCAAGATTATCATGTGCTGCTGTGTTTACAAAGATATTATCAGCATGACACGCGATTTTGTTTGCCGCACTCGTTAATTTTGTTGGAACATGTGTTTGTTTAGGGCGCGTCAAGCTTTAGCTCACCACAATGACACGGTAGTTGCATGCTTTACATAATCTCTTAATTATCATCATTAGCGAGCTCATGTTTTTGGCCGCGGAGTGTGGTTCACTTTCTACTGTCACGTCACGTCTCTCAACTGTACGCACAAGTCAGAGCTTGCTCCATGCCCGCGTGCAGTGTCTCGCAGACCTGTGCATGCATGGGCGCATACGTGAATCAATGCTGGCCAGCGGACGCGTGAGCGTGTTTACCATTAGCTAGCCCTCATTAAGGTAACTCAGGACGTTTTGATCTCTGCAGCTGCACGAACAAATGCTCAACATTGGCATTATCCTGATGAGAGTAGTGTAAGATTGGAGAAACCACACGTTGTGGTGCCTTTTATATATA
>NC_057798.1:542200115-542213388 GCF_018294505.1 Triticum aestivum
CAAGGACTACACATATACAATCGTATAACTATACAAAACAATACGGTTATATATATTCTAACACCCTCCCTCAGTCGTAAACGGGCGTCGACGAATGTTAAGACTGTCCCGAAAATCCAAAAAGAGAGGAGATGGCAATCCTTTAGTGAAAATGTCCGCAAATTGAGAAGAACTCGGAACGTGAAGAACGCGGACCTCGCCTGTGGTGACACGGTCGCGCACAAAGTGTAAATCGATCTCCACATGCTTGGTGCGCTGATGATGAACGGGATTCTGTGTCATGTAAATAGAGCTCACATTGTCACAGAACACCACAGTGGCACCAGTCACCGGTCGATGAAGCTCTTGAAGAAGCTGCCGTAACCAACATGTTTCAGCCACGACATTTGCAACTGCCCTGTATTCGGCCTCGGCGCTGGAGCGAGAGACCGTGTGCTGCCGCTTAGTAGACCACGACACCAGGTTAGTGCCAAGGAAGACACAATAACCTGAGGTAGACCGACGAGTGTCAGGGCAACCTGCCCAATCAGCGTCAGAATAGGCCAACATTTTGTTGGAGCTGCGTCGAAACAAAGTGAGGCCATGGCCGGTGGTGCCGCGGATATAGCGAAGCACACGCTTCACAAGTAGCAAATGATTAGCCCGAGGATCATGCATATGAAGACAAATCTGCTGCACTGCATAAGAGATGTCTGGCCGAGTGAACGTGAGGTACTGAAGACCGCCTGCAATACTACGATACTCGGTGGGATCTGCAACTGGATCACTGGACTTGGCTGAAAGTTTGGAGGTAGTATCAATTGGAGTAGAGATGGGTTTGCACTGCAACATGCCAGCTCGATCAAGAAGGTCCAATGCATACTTCTCCTGTGAGAGGAACAGACTGTCCTTGCTGCGTGTGACGGAGATGCCCAGAAAATAATGAAGATCACCCATATCCGTCATACTGAATTCGGTACGAAGAGAGGCAATCAAACTGTGCAACAATGTCGAGGACGATGCAGTCAGGATAATGTCATCCACATAGAGCAGGAGATAGGCCATGTCAGCACCACGCCGATAAACGAACAACGAGCTGTCAGACTTAGAGCTAATGAAACCAACCGATGCAATGAACGAAGCAAACCGCTGAAACCATGCACGAGGCGCCTGTTTCAAACCATAGAGTGATTTGTTGAGACGACAAACCTTATCAGGGAAACGAGGATCAGTGAACCCAGAAGGCTGACGAGCATAAATAGTCTCGCTGAGAGTGCCATTGAGGAAAGCATTCTTGACATCAAGCTGATGGATGGACCAGTCACTAGAGAGAGCAAGAGAGAGCACCGTTCGAATAGTGGTTGGCTTGACGACCGGGCTGAAAGTTTCATCAAAATCGATACCTTCTCGCTGTGTAAATCCACGAAGCACCCAACGAGCCTTGTAGCGATCCAAAGAACCATCAGACTTCATCTTGTGATGGTAGATCCACTTACTGGTAACAATGTTAGCATTGCGAGGGTGATCGGCGAGGTCCCAAGTGTTGTTGAAGAGAAGAGCACCATACTCCTCAACCATAGCGGAATGCCAATTTGGATCCTTGAGAGCACCACGATAAGTCTTCTGTATGGGAGATAAACCCTCAACATGAAGATCGAATATCTTTTTCGGCTGCACAATGCCCCGTTTAGCACGAGTTGCCATGGCGTGAGATGGTGGCGGTGGAGGGGCCCGTGGCCAGCGGGTCCGGGGTGGATCCACCGCAACAGGAGCTGGCGACGGTGTTGCCGGTGGTGACGCAGCTGTAGGGGGAGAAGCACTCCCAGCAGGGTCGCCCTCGGAGCTCCCAGCAGGGCGTTCGGCAGTAGCCCGGGCCCCAGGCGACGGGGGCGAGGTCGATGGCGGTGACCGAGGCAAAGTCGGTGGTGGCGACCGTGGAGGGGACCGTGGCGGCGGCGACGGCGACCGTGGCGGCGACCGTGGAGTCGCGTCCGAGGTCACCGTCCCTGGCACGGTGAATGGCATCAACGAAACCGGTTGCTCAGCACCCTGCAAAAAATCATAAGTGTGCAGGGAAGGAGTAGGAGTTAACGAAGATGTAGGGGAGGCGAATGGAAAGGTTGACTCATCGAACACTACATGACGAGAGATGATGATCTTTTGGGTGGAACGATCAAGGCAACGATAGCCATGATGCCATGATGGGTACCCTAGAAACACGCACGGCACGGAGCGAGGCGCAAGTTTGTGCGGAGCGACGGCTGTGGTGTTGGGGTAACATAGACATCCGAAAACCCTAAGACCAGCATATGCAGGATCTACGCCAAGTAATGCACGAAAGGGAATATGATCCGGAATTGCACTCCGCTTTTCATGTCCATACACTTCGCAATAGAATGGGGGCAAAGGAATGGAGGAGTGAATTATCGAACTCACGACCATTATCACACTGAATAGCCTGCAAGCGTGCACTAAACTGGGTGAGCACTAAAGCATGAAGGGACGACAAGTGCGAGAAAGCTTCGGACTTAGTCCGTAGAGGGTACACCCATGCATATTGAGTAAAATCATCGAGACAGACGAGAGAATACTTAAAGCCAGAAATACTCTCAACAGGAGAGGTCCACAAATCACAGTGAATTATTTAAAACGGAGTAGTGGTTACACAATTGGTGGAAGAAAAAGGAAGACAAACATGACGACCTAACTGACAAGCATGACACAAGCTACTTTTATTCTTTTCCCTAGGAATAACCGAAGAACAAGCTAATGACTCCATGACGGGCCGCCCAGGATGCCCAAGCCGACGGTGCCAGAGTGCTGCATCGACGACGAGGAAGGCGTGTGGCTGGCTGGTAGAGGAAGGGCGAATGGAGTAGAGAGCTCCGAAGCTATTGCATCTGAGAATCTCGGTCCTGGATAGAAGATCCTTCACAGAAAAACCAAGAGGGTCAAATTCGACGGATACACGATTATCAATGGTGAACTGAGAACAGACAAAAGATTTTTAACTATGTTAGGAACTACTAAGACATTACGAAGGTAAAGAGGGCGAGAGGTAGTGGAAATAGGAAGACGTGCATGCCCGGTACCGGTGATTGGAAGAGTGGAACCATTACCGACAATGACAGCACGACGAGAAGAGGAGGGGGGGGGGGACACAGAGGTGAGCATACCGGGGTCGGACGCAAAGTGGGAGGAGGCGCCGGTGTCCATCACCCACTCCCTGGAGGGTGCTTGCAGTCCCATGGTTTGGAACTGATGCATGAGCGTGGCCTGGTCCCATGAAGCCGAAGATGAGGCCGGTGATGCTGGAGCAGTGCCGGGGAGGCCGTAGGAGAGCTGTCCAGGGGCGTAGCCGTAGCCGTAGGGATCAACGCCGTATGGGTTCTGGGCGTAGAACGCATGCGGCGACGGGGTGTGCCGGGGCGCGTAGCCGGGAGCAGCGCCATAGCCGGGCGGCACGCGACCGAGTAGCCCCCCTTGGCCATAGGGCCACATCTGGATGGCGCCGTTCCAGGGATGTTGCGGTGAGGGCCAGGAAGGAGTGGCAGGCTGCGGGGTCGCGGGCGCCGGGGTCTCCTTGGTGACTCCAACGGCGGCCTTCTTCTTCTTCTTTCCTTTTCCAGGAGCCTTGCGAGGGTTGCCGATGTTGCCAGGGTTGCCAGTGTTGGTGAAGAGGACCGTGTCTGAGTTGCGGGCGCGACGGTTTTTGCGCTTCATGTCTTGGAGCGCAAGCAACGAGCGGCACTGCGCAAAGGTCATCCCGGGCATGAGGGAGATGAGATCGGCGGCGGACTCGTATTGCTCGGAGAGGCCGTTGAGGCAGTGGACCACCATCTCGGCATCGTCAACGGGGACGCCAAGATCCGCAAGCCCGTCGGAGAGGGATTTGACCTTCTGGAGATAGTCGGCCATACTCATCTCTCCCATCTTGACATCGCCGAGCTCGGTCGTAAGGTGGAGTTGGCGATTGATCTTGTGGTCGTTGAAGAGACCGTTGATGCTGTTCCAGAGATCGACGGCGAGGGGATCGTCGCCAGGCGTCATGACGGCGTCGAGGATACTGAGCGAGACAGACCCATAGAGCCAGGAGACGACGGTGGCGTCGAGGAGAGACCACTCTGGGTTCGGCGCATTGGGAGCAGCGAAGTCGAGGTGATCCAGGAGGGCGTACTTGCGACAAGCGGCGTGGAAGAAGGTGCGACACTGCCGGTGAACGCCGGTGTCAAGAGCGAGCTCGACGGGAACGTGGCCTTTGATGGAGTGGAGACCGACGGCTTGGGCGTACAGCGATGTCAAGGAGAAAGACCCCGCGCTCATCCCGGATCCATCGGCGGCGGTCGCGAGAGGCAGCTTTGCCTTGGCGGCTTCGGTAGCCTCGGCTTCCTGGCGCTCCTTGGCGGCGGCCAGCGCCTGGTTCGTCACGTCAGCGTCGGGTTGCGACATGGAGGCGGCGGTGTGGGCGCTGCAGCGAGAGAGGTGGTGGTTTCGGCTGCAGCGGAAGGAGGAGGAGGGCGGCACAGGCTAGGGTTAGGTTTTTTAGGCTCTATACCATGTAAGATTGGGGAAACCACACATTGTGGTGCCTTGTATTGATCTATATATATAGGTTACAAGGCAGAGTTCGTATCGTACAATATACGGACACCTATACAAGGACTACACATATACAACCGTATAACTATACAAAACAATACGGTTATATATATTCTAACAAGTAGGAGAAGAGTTGGCTTTATCCTGGTCGTTGTTTCTGCCGTCAGTACCTGGCGGCTTTGAAGGATCCATTGCCGCACAGTTTCTCGTCCCGGCGTGCGTCTTGTGAAGCCGGTTGTCTGTCCTGGCGCAACTCCATTGCCCTGCAAGGTGTTGTGATCGGTTTTTGTCCCTCCGTATCGTTCAAATTACGGCAGGTTTTGTGGAGGTTGATCGTCTGAATCAATCTTGTTCCAGAATCTCCATGAGTTAGGCTGACCGGAAGCAATGAGGATACTTAGTTGGAATTGCCGTGGCCTGCAACAGGCCGCGTCGGTGAGGGCTTTGCTACATGTCCAGAAGTGTAGAAGCCCTGACATGATGTTTTTGATGGAAACGCATCTAGATGAATATCCAGCTGAATGTCTTCGTCGAAGGTTGAAGATGGATCACAAGTATGTTGTCCGGAGTAATGGCCGGAGTGGTGGTTTACTTCTGCTTTGGAAGAAAGAGGTCACTGTGTCACTTAGAGATAAGACTAATAATTTCATTGATATCTTTGTGGGAAGTGGAGCTGAGAATTTCTGGAGATTTACGGGGCTGTATGGGGAGCCCAAATGGGCAGATAAACACTTGACCTGGCAAAGATTAAGGGAGCTTAAGTCTGTGTGTGATATGCCATGGATGGTAGTGGGTGAGCTTAGTGACATCATGTACTCTTTTGAAAAGGAAGGTGGTAATCCTAGGCCAGCCCACTTCATGGCTGCTTTCTGAGATGCACTTGAGGATTGTAATCTATCTGATCTTGGTTATTTTGGCGATAAATACACATGGCATCGTGGACAGATCCGGGAAAGATTGGACCGAGCTATCTCCAACGATGCATGGAATAACATGTTCCCTATGGCGAGAGTTGAGCATATGGAATTTCATAAATCTGACCATCACCCTTTACTACTGAACCTCGAGGAAGAAGCGGCACATGAGCACTCGGGGCCGGCAGTATTACATTTTGAAGCCCGGTGGCTGAAAGAAGCAAACTTCAGGCAGGTAGTTGAGGAAGCTTGGGAAGGCCTAGGCCCGGAGGTTCAGCATGAGGACCTAGCGGGAAAGCTATCAAGAGTACATAAGGCGCTTCATCACTGGGACAAAACGGTGCTTAGGAATTCTTCAAAAAAACTGAAAACAGTACAGCGCGAACTTGAAGCAGTCAGCAGAGATGTTTTGTCGGCTGAAAATGTGACGCGACAAAAAGAATTGGCCGAAGAGCTAGAAAAATTATTAGAGCAGGAGGAGATGTATTGGGCTCAGCGAAGCAGGATATATTGGTTGAAATATGGCGATCGGAACACATCATATTTTCATAACTTCGCTACAGCTCGCAGATTAAAGAACCGTATTACAAAACTTAGAGATGACCAAGGTGTGTGGCGTGAGGGTACTTCTTATCTTAACCCTCTAATCTCTGATTACTTTGCGGGCTTATTTGCTACTGAAATTGATGAGCCAGATCCAGTGTTGTTAAACAAAGTGGTGCCACGTGTAACTCAGGCCATTAATGATGAACTCATGAAACCTTATACAGCCGAGGAGGTGAAGAAAGCTGTGTTCTCGATTGGAGATATGAAGGCACCAGGTACGGATGGGCTTCATGCAATATTTTTTAATAAGTGTTGGCATATTTTTGGTGATGTCCTCACTGCGGAGGTACTAAAGGCGATTAATGACAAGGTAATCCCTGAAGGTTGGAATGACACGGTAATTATTTTAATTCCAAAAGTTGATGAACCTGTTTAGATTACTCAATATAGACTCATTAGCCTCTGCAATGTCCTCTACAAAGTTATTTCAAAGATGATAGCTTTCAGATTAAAATCACACCTTGATGGTATCATCTCTCCGGTACAGAGTGCGTTTGTACCTGGTAGGCTTATTACTGATAATATTTTGTTGGCCTATGAAAGTATACATGCAATAAAGAACAGGAAGAAGGGGAAGATTGGATATTGTGCATTCAAACTTGATATGCATAAGGCATATGACAGAGTAGAATGGAATTTTCTTGAGAAAATGATGTTACAGTTGGGATTCCATAGAGATATTGTGGAGCTATTAATGGCATGTGTTAAATCAGTAAAATATAAAGTAAGATTTAATGATCAAGAGACCGAAGGCTTTACCCCTAGCAGAGGGCTCAGGCAAGGGGATCCCTTGTCACCCTATTTGTTTCTGATTTGTGCAGAAGGTTTGTCTAGTGCTTTGGCTCAAAAGGAGGAGGTTCGTGGCATTGAAGGTGTTCGGGTGTGCAGAAATGCACCATCAGTTTCTCATTTATTATTTGCTGATGATTTCCTTATCCTTATGAAAGCAGATATGATTAATGCAACCTTATTGAGACAGGTGTTAGATGAATATTGTGCAAGCTCAGGCCAATTGGTGAGTGCAGGGAAGAGTAGTATTTTCTTTAGCCCTAATGTGGAAGTGGATGTGAGAGCACAAATATGTACAGAGCTAAATATTATGACTGAAGCCATCTTAGATAGATATTTGGGACTACCCTCCATGGTAGGACTAGATAAGAGTGATAGTTTTGAGTATTTGGTTGAAAAAATTATTGGCAGGCTAAAAGGATGGAAAGAGAAAATTTTATCTATGGGGGGGGGGGGAGGAGATCCTACTCAAAGCAATTATACAATCCATTCCAGTTTTTGCAATGGCTGTGTTCAAAATCCCAAAGCAAGTGTGCAAAGAGATTACTGATGGGATGTCTGCTTTTTGGTAGGGAGATAAAGAAGAGCACAAGAGGATGCACTGGTTTGCATGGTGGAGGATGTGTCTCCCAAAATATAAAGGAGGCATGGGATTTAGAGATTTACATGCTTTCAATCTTGCTATGCTTGCTAAGCAAAGTTGGCGGCTACTAACGCACCCTGATACTTTGTGTGCACAGGTTCTTAGAGCAAAGTATTATCCAGATGGAAATTTGCTTATGGCATGCCCAAAGAAGGGCTCATATTTTACATGGCAGAGCATTGTGGCAGGTCTTCAAACCTTCAAGAGAGGGCATATCTGGCGAGTGGGAACGGGTGCCAAAATAAATATTTGGACGGATCACTGGATCTCACAAAGTCCTACAAGGAAGGTTATCACGCCAAGGGGTAATATCTTGTTGACCACTGTTGATGAACTTATTGATCCAGGAACAGGATGGTGGGATGAAACCTTGGTTCGATCTATATTCTTTGGTGTTGTTGCTCAACGGATTTTGAAGATCCCATTATCTACCCATTTACTGGATGATTTTGTGGCATGGAATGTCACAAAAAAATTTGTTTCTCGGTTCGATCAGCATACTATGTCGAGTGGGAGCACCAATTCGGCCCAAGAATGAGAAAGGACCCAGCCGAGACATCAGCAAACAACCCTGTTTGGGAGACTCTTTGGAAACTACAAGTTCCAAGCAAGATAAAGATTTTTGTCTGGCGAGCACTACATGGAATCATACCTGGGGTGGGAGTATTGCGAAGTAGACATGTCAAAGTCTCACCTTCATGTCCTATATGTCACCAAGGACCAGAGGATATTCGTCATTTGGCTTTCACTTGTGATCGTGCACGTCAGGTTTGGAAGTCCTTGGGTTTGGATGAGATTATAGATGCAGCTATTCGCACTGATCGCTCGGGCTCGGTGGTAATGGAGGAGTTACTCAGAAATCCGGTGAAAAAATCTCCTGTCTTGGGACAACTAGGGCTCCAAGAAACAATTGCCGTTGGCGCATGGTACATCTGGTGGGAACGCCGTGAAGCTGTAAAGGGGGTGAATGTCAAGCCTGCACCAAGTTCCTCGTTTGCTATCCAAGCTATAACCTCAAATCACGCGACACGTCCAGCTGCGGTAACCTCTGAAGCTCGATGGCAACGTCCAGCTCCTGGGTCGTACAAACTGAATGTGGATGCGTCCTTCTTCGAGGACGGGAGTGGGGCTGCAGCTGATGTTCTTCGTATTTGCCGTGGAGAAGCGATTGCCGGGGTCTCAGAGCTTATAGATAACACTCTTAGTGCACAATCAGCTGAAGCAATTGCTCTTCGCTTGGGGCTACGGCTGGTTTATGCAGTGGGGTGCAGGAATATTGAAGTAGAATCAGACTGTGAAGAACTGGTACATGCATGTAATGGAGAGACAGAAATTTGGAGCCCCTGCTCAGCTACCCTTGCTGATTGTTTTCATCTCTCCCATGGCATCCCGAATAATTCTTTTGCTCATTGTCCGAGAGAAGCAAACAGAGTTGCACACTTCCTAGCTAGGCGATGCTATGATTCAAAAATATGTGAAGAGTGGTTAGATGAGATGCCTTCTTTCTTATTACCTCATGTAATCTTTGATGTAACACTTTCCCAAATTGAATAAAATGCCACAAGGCTTTTCCCTCAAAAAAAAAAACAAATGCTCAACATTAGATGGCTTTGTGAATGATTTTTTTTTCAGTTTTGCACGCTAGAGAAATCGAGACAGTGCAGGGCAAACAGTTGTTTTAACTTCGTTTGTACTCCCTTCGTTCCAAATTACTCGTCGTGGTTTTAGTTCAAATTTGAACTAAAACCACGACGAGTAATTTGGAAATTTGAACTAAAACCACGACGAGTAATTTGGAACGGAGGGAGTACCTAACAAGGCTAGTCACATACTTGATCATCATCAGGGGATACAGTTAGACTAAGAAATATCCATTTTTTGGAGGGGGCATCCATTTACCGTACACGTTCAATTTTTTTGGTCAATTATTTTAACAACATGGTTTTTTTTGCGGGAAATTTTAACAACATGGTTGAAAAGCATTACCATAGGATAGCATCAAACAAAGTAAAACAGAATTTTAGAAATGAGCTTTTGGCATAATCATGCTCGATTAGTCACAAAGACATGACATGCTTCAAAATATAAAAGGGAGCAAAACATTGACACACGATTGTCTTATCACTTAACATTTTTTTGTTGGTGATCTTATCACTTAACATAAAAACAAAGCCACAATTAAAAAAGACACGACTCACTTTAGCTGGCACGTACCAACTACGTACGAGACATAGCAATGGTACAAGTGCAGCGATGAACATCAGTTTGTTTTTCTCTTTTTTTTTGTGTGTGCTGTCACATGGCCACAGCACAGTTTGAAGCGCTGCATATGACATTGCACTTTTCACAACAGCGCGCTGTCTCTAGGCATGGGCACTCGCACTTCTCTCCAGCTCCACGAACCAATTAATTAGTCGAACGACCAAGCCAAAACCTTAGTTGAACCATTGACTTACAGTACACAAAGAATGGGTGGTTTTGTCCGGGAACAAGTCATTAACATTTTTGCCAGAGGAATAGATGATACAAACAGTCCGTTACAGAAATCATTAGACTACTGGGACATCTCCCTGAATGAATCAGTCTGATCATTGCTTCGCAGCCACACCTTGACGAGCGACTGTTTTCCCTCATTGGTTTGCCCTGCAAAAACATAACAAAAAATAATGTCAGGTACCCATATTTCAAATTGTCTTCTCCGTTACAGCAACCCAAAAAAAGGCACCAACAGATTGCGGGTACATAACGCGGGTACATTCAGTCTGCTTTTTGCCCGCCTAATTCCAAAACTACATTCCCAAGAATAGAGATAGTAGAACTCATAAGCTTCGTCCAATGAGTCAAAAGTTGTACCAATTGCTGGATTGACAACAGGACCATGACTTTTCTGTGCATAAGCACGCACGGACAATTCAAGTGAAGTTTGGACGGAGCAGTCTGATCATGGCTTCACACCCACACCTTGAAGACCGACTGTTCTTCCTCATTGGTTTGTCCTGCAAAAAAAAGGAAGCACAAATATAAAAAATTAGCTAGGCATTTTTTCAGACCATATAGTGCGTTACATCAACAAAAGCAACAGTGCACGTTTTACAGGAGAGGAAAATGCCAACGGTATCACTGATTATCGGGGTTGTCATCACGTACCGCACAAGCGCACAGTATTTCTTGCATGCATCTCTTCCGACGAACATTCATTCTGCTTTTTGCAAGCCTGACAACGAAACCACATTCCCACGAATATAGATTGTAGAACTCATAAGCTTCGTCCAACGAGTCAAAAGCGGTCCCGGTTTCTGGATTGACAACAGGCCCATGCCTCGTCTCTGCATAAGCACGCACTGACAATTCAAGTGTTGTTTTCCTATCAGGGTTCATTTCCCTCTCCTCGGGCGCCTTCCAATCCTAACCCTGAAGAAGAAGTATTTGGCAAAAAAATGACGGAGGAAAATGCTCAGCTATCCCGGAAACAACTTAGATGAACATAAAAAGATATGTACTACAGCCCAAGTGAGTGCATTTTGGTACAGCCATGGATGCGCACTATGAAAATCCTCAGGAACACAGCTAAAATGAAGCGTCTAATTCCAACTCCAGGATTCACCTATATATTTACCCACGTCAGAACATTTATGCTGTGCATCCATCTCCATAACAATACTCCCGCTGAAACATTTAAACTAAAATCCAAGCCGACACACGACTGATCCAATAACCATCTCATATAAACCCAAACTCTTAATCTATATTGCTATCGGGAGTGCATCAAACAAGGGAATCAAACAGATTATGTCTCCCACAGCGTTATCCGCCCCCCATGCTACAATAACAAGCATGTGTACACCAAAAAATCGACATAATTTGCCATCAAGACAACAGCCAAAACAAACCAATCCCACCTGTGCTTGCACCCCTTTCCCCCCACATGTGCCTAATTAGTCATCAAACATGTCGAATCTCTCCAAAATACCCATTTGCTAAAAGAAATACTACTTGCTCCTAATAACATCTCACTAGTAAACCATCCATCAGGCAGATTCCCTAAAAATCCAATGAAGGACAACTAACCACCCATCAAAATGTCTTGGTCCAGTATGGCCAAAAATCAACACTTGCTGCAATGCTGCTAATCACTGGTCCATGAGCGACCCATTCATCGTGCATTTTTTCCTAAACAAAATGATTTGCAGTGGTGTTTCCCTGACTAACCTTCGCGTCCACCCACTTGTCGCTTCAGAGCAAACGTCATCTGTGGCTGCCTCTCCCACGGCGCGCGGCTTGCCGGCGGCGACCCCCTCGACATTCACCACGCTCATGGAATCCTGAGACTCCAGTGGCAGTACTGGAGCGGTCCACACCGCAGCTCCGTCGACGCCCCTGCCGCAAACAAATCTAGCCAGATGAGTCCAGATCTTACAAGGTAAAGGGGAGCAGTGGGGAGACCCGTCATCGAAACAGCTAGGGTCAAATAAATGGCGGAACAGATTATGCGTACCTGTTTAGCTTGCGCCATCGGTAGACATGCCGCCGGAACAGCTTCTAGGCAGCGCCGCCGCCGTCCCGGACGAGTGCGGTGAGGAAGGGGATGGAGGAGAAAAGTTGTCGCGTGGCTCTGTTCTGATCCACAAGGGTTGCGGTGACTTGTGCTGTTTGGTCATGCGTTCCGATGACTTGTGCTGTTTCGAACCAGCCCATGGGCCACTGTTTCATGGTGCAGGTTATGTGAGCATGCGCAGACGCGCGAACAGAATCTGCGCATGGGCCGAACATGATACGTCTATGCGGGCGCTAGGTGTATCCAGAACCGTATTTCACCCTATAGGCCTGGCGCAGCCCAGCCTCGCGCTGACAGATTTCACATCCCCAGGCCCAAAAGGACGCACAAGATAGCGGCCTGTCTGGTGCTCGGCCGCCATAAGTCCGCACTCGGAGGTCATAGCCATAGCGCTCCTCAGGTGCTCACGTTCTTTAAGTACATCAGCCAGTATAAGAACTATGGAACCCGGGCATGACTTCGAAATAAAAAGAAATTGTTTTTTTCTTCACTAATGGGTGGCATAGTGGGTAATTTATGACAATTTTGCGGGCAATTACGATGACGTACCGCCAAAAGCAATAGGTGCTTCATTAGTAATAAAGGTAGAGAAATCATGAAAACTATTTATTTCATGAACATTTATTTTAAATAATGTTTTTATATAATATGTGAACATTTTTTTGAAATCATGATCATTTTATGATTTTCCATTTTTTGAATTCACAAACAGTTTATGATTTCTCAATATTTTTTAAAAAACCCACTACTTTTGAAATTTAGTTCTTTTGGAAATCACGAATTAATCTAAAGAAGAAAAAACTAAAATAAAATGAGAAAGTAAAAAGAAAATAGTGAAATAGAAAACATGGCGCTATGACCTTCAAATGGGCTGGGCCATTACACGTGCGAGAGGAGCAGGCGCACTTGCGAGAGGAAAAAATGGAAACAAATGAGGTAGGAACCTTGTTTTTATAATATGTGAACATTTTTTTTCATCATTTTATGATTATCAGAATTTTTTTGTATCCACAAGCAGTATATGATTTCTCAATATTTGTTTTAAAAAACTCACTACTTTTGAAGTTTTGTTTGTTTGGAAATCACAAATACTTAAAGAAGAAAAAATTAAAATAGAAATGAGAAAGTAGAAATATAAAATGAAATAGAGAATATGGCGCTACGACCTACAAATGGGCCGGCCCATTA
>NC_057798.1:542213643-542235814 GCF_018294505.1 Triticum aestivum
AAAAGGAAAAAAAATGAGGTAGGAACCATGTTATTTATAATATGTGAACATTTTTTTTTTGAAATCATGATCATTTTATGATTTCCCGATTATTTTTGAATTCACAAATAGTTTATGATTTCTCAATATATTTTTATAAAACTCACTTCTTTTGAAATTTTGTTCTTTTGAAAATCACAAATTAATTTAAAGAAGAAAAAAACTGAAACAGAAATGAGAAAATAAAAAGAAAAATGTAATAGAAAACATGGCGCTACGACCTACAAATGGGCCGGCTCATTACACGTGCGAGAGGAGCAGGCGCGCTTGCGAGAGGAAAAAAGGGGGGAAATGAGGTAGGAACCAGGGATCAAACCCTGGTCTCATGTGAGTAGGGTGAAGGTCATAGCCACAACGCTGCTCAGGTGCTCACATGCTTTAAGTGCAGCAGCCTGTATAAAAACAATGGAACCCGGGCGCGATTTTGAAATAAAAACAAATAGTTTTTTCTTCACTAATGGGTGGCATAGTGGGTAATTTATGACAACTTTGGGGGCAATTACGGTGACATACCGCCAAAAGCAATAGGTGCTTTATTAGTAGGTAGAGATAGAAAAATATCCACATAGATATGCGGATTTCTGTGAACTGTGTATGCAGATATCTATCACATAAAAGAGAAAACCATAGAAGAAAAATAACAATTAGAAACATAAAAAGAAAGAAAAAGGATATCCACACAAATATCCGCATAAAATCTGACCGATATAATATTCACGGAGATTAAACAAAACCGAAAAAGAAATGCATTCAACCTCTATAGAAAAATACCGAGTCGGCCCAACTTAACACTCATTTACATATACACTATTATGAATGCCAAGAAAATTACAAGTAACAAGCAAAATATGTGCCTCATGCGACACAATTTTAGTGTTCTGACGACAATGCTAGAAAGATTTGTATCACACAGATCGCATCTTTGTGTACTTGCAGAACTGTTGCATAGCTCCATCTTAGTTTGCCTCATCTTACGCTCCAGTCTCTTCTTTCTCCACAAATCTCTCAAAAACTCATTGTCACCGTAGATATGACTACGTACCGTGTATGTAAAACGAGGATTCCAATTTATGGCCAAGTAAAATAATCCAGCTTGCAAATGACGGCTGCCGTACGTTCTAATTGCATTGTTTAACGTACGAGTCAACCTTCCGACGGTTTCGACATTTCTCCTGAAAGCTTCTCATGTACGAACCTGATATACACGGTAAGCCCACACTATCTTCCGCTTCTCCGTACGAAGTTTTATTTCACGTCGTAATGATGTTGATTTAAGTATAACCGTAGGTTTAGCCATTGTCCTCATGCCAAACTCATCAAGAAGACATAGCCTAAACATCTTCTTTGGCCCAATAAATTTGTCTTCTCTGTGAACTAGAGATCCAACCTTCTGTTTGAAAAGAAACAAAAACCTCCTCCTTGGATTCTTCGATTGCTTCATCCTAGGTTATGAGACGAAGCTTCAAAAAGTTAACTACTAAAAGAGTAGCCAGCACTAACATTACCACTATATTCAATAAACTGAAAAGGGATAACTAGAATTATACATATATAACACAATAACGCATGTTGTTAATGATATAAAACACACACCCACAAAAGAAACATAGGTTAAACATATGAATTTCGCTACAAATCAAAAATCGGATTTTTTTAGCATGTCAAATCATGTTTGAGATGATAGATTATGTCGTAGTGAGGACGACAATTTTTTTAGCAAGCATGACAAGTCCTGGCAAAAAATTGAACATGGCAAGGATTTGACATGCTTGTTAAAAGAATGTCGTCTTGGTGATAACATAATTTGACGTAAAAAAGTTTAATTTGTCATGCTTAATCTGATGTCATACTTTAACATTAGCAAAAAAGATCATTCGCAAAAAACTACAACAATCAAGGACGTACTTACCTGCTGCCTTGCGAGGTAGCAATGATATCCATATCCACGCATGCAAATAGGCTAATAAACCTAATTATTGTGCGTAATGTTGCTTCTAATTATTATAAGGGTGACGGCGTTGGCAGGCTTTCTACCGGAACTCGGGTGGGGTAGCTCGAGTTCTAACCTAAATCCTGCAAGATTTATGTGGAAAACCTTCGTACCGGAAGACCGCTTGCGTACGATGCATCCAACAGTCGCTGCACTTTGAGTCCAACTCACGTACGGTTCGATCACCGGATCAGTGGATCTGGATCGGTGCGGATCTGGCGAACGAAAGAGACGGGGCGACGCGATTGACCGCATGGCCTTCTATCTTAGCAATGCCATGTAGGATAAATAATAAGGTGAAGAAAAAAAATCATAAGAAAAAACTTGTCTTCTCACAAAAGATGATCTTTTTTTTAAGGGAAGGCCATCATGGCTAGCTTTATTAAGAATTAAAACGGGATTACATCATCCAGGAGTTTGGGTATGACACAATCAGGAGGATTGTTCGCCCAACTCCTACTAAGCTTATTACAATAACAATAATTTGCTAGCACATGCGCTACTTGGTTCGTTTCACGATCACAATGTCTGAAATTAACCTTCCCAATCATCGATGCCACTTTCACACATTCGGCGAAGATGACCGCAGCAACATCCCACCATCTGTTTTGGCCTGAGCATTGTTCAATCACCGTTGTAGAGTCCGATTCAGCTTCAACTCTAGGGAAGCCCAAGGAATTTGCCAATACAAGTCCATCCCTCATCGCTTGAGCTTCAGAGGATACCACATCCACAACGTGTGGTAGGAAGGTGCATTGAGCTGCCAAGAACTTTTCCTTCTCATCTCTGATTACTGCTGCTGTTGCCCCCGTCCTCTCATTCTCAAAGAATGCTGCATCAACGTTCACCTTGACAAACTTCGGTTCTGGCCTCGTCCATCTTTGTATCTAGTTATCTTGGGGTTTATGATTAGCTTCCTGGAAATTGTTAGCAATTGCCATGACCGACATAGACCATCTGGAGATTAGTGGGGGTGAGCCATTATGTGTGATCTCCCACCAGATCCACCACAACCCCCCCCCCCCTCACTGCAATGACTTGTTTGACATCTAAGCCAGGCTTAAGAGGAAGCGAGCGATCATCCATCAACAGCAAATTTTCCAGGACCACTGATCCTCATCGCTGCCCCTCCATATATTGTTCAACAATATCTAATATTCCCAAACTTTTCCATAATTCCTTCGCATGCAAGCAGCCGAAAAGAAGATGTTTAATATCTTCAGCCCCTCCCTGGCATATTGGGCACCTGCTTTCACTTCCAACATGGCGATTTGCGAGAATGGATTTTAGGGGGATAATTCCATGCAATGCCCGCCAACAAAAGATGGAAACTTTACGTGGGATCTTGAGTTTCCGAAGCTTACTCCAAATCTCCGGATTATGAGAGCCCGCAGGATGCTCTGTCCTATTTGCATGTGCCCTAAAAGATCGCTCCCACTGCACTTTGTACGCTGATCAAACCGTGAATATGCCATTACGTTCAGGATGCCATGCAATAAAATCATCAAAGGAATTAGTATTGACCGGAATCTGTAGTATCCTATGAACATCCACCGGATTAAGGATAGATTTGATGATCTCCTCATCCCATGTTCCTGTATAAGGATCCAGGAGCTCGCTAACTGAGGTTAGGATAGATTGGCCCCGACTTGAGATTACCTTACGATCTGGACTTGCAGGCATCCATGGATCCTGCCAAATGTTGACACTCTCCCCAGTACCAATGCGCCAGATATATCCCAACTTGAAAGTCTCCGGTCCCTTCATCACACTCTGCCATGTGAATGAAGCGCCATTTTTAAGAGTTGCATGGAGTAAGTCAACATTTGGGTAGTATTTTGCCTTTAACACTCTAGCACAAAGGGACTCTGGATTAGTAATCAGGCGCCAACATTGTTTTGAAAGCATTGCCAAGTTAAAAGAGTACAAATCCCTGAACCCCATACCACCTTCATTCTTGGGATAGCACATTTTCCACCATGTATACCAATGCATTCTTTTATGATCCTCATCATCACCCCACCAGAACTCCGCAATCATATCTGTGATCTCCTTGCAGATCCCTTTCGGAATACTAAATACTGACATTGCAAACACTGGAATTGCTTGGGCAACAGATTTGATAAGTATTTCCTTACCTCATGTGGATAGTTGTTTCTCAATCCATCCTTTTAACAATTCCTTGATTCTTTCACAAAAGTGTCTGAAACAGTCACTCCGGTCTGCTCCCACCAATGCAGGCAATCCAAGATACTTATCTAATAATGCTTCAGTATCAATATTAAGGATTTGACAAATTTCAGTATTAGATACAGCCGAGGTGTTTGGACTGAAGAACACACTTGATTTGTTCACACTCACCATTTGTCCCGAACTCTGGCAATAGGTTTCTAGTGCATGCTGTAAGGAAGCTGCATTTAAGGTATCTGCTGTCATAAGAATCAAAGAGTCATCAGCAAATAAAAGATGTGATACTGATGGTGCATTTCTGCACACTCTGATTCCTTCAATGCCACCAGCTTCTTCTTCATACTGCAGTAAACTAGATAGACCTTCCGCACATAATAGGAACAAATAAGGGGGGATAGGATCTCCCTGCCTTAAACCCTTGGTAGGAACAAGTATTTCTGTCTCTTGGGAATTAAATCTCACTTTGTACCTAACAGAGGACACACATGCCATTATCATATCTATCCATTGTTCATGAAAACCCAAGGCAGTCATCATATCATGTAAGAATGACCATTCAACCCTATCATAAGCTTTATGCATGTCCAATTTTACTGCACAAAGGCCACTACCGGTTCTCTTTTTTTGATCTTATGCACACATTCATAAGCAATCAAAATGTTATCAGTAATCATCCTTCCCGGTACAAAAGCACTTTGTGTGGGAGATATAATATCAGGCAGGATATTCTTCAACCGTAATGCTAACATTTTGGAGATGATTTTATAAAGAACATTACAGAGACTTATAGGGAGAAATTGACTGACCAGCTCGGGGGTTTCAACTTTCGGTATCATTACAATTACCGTATCATTCCAGTCATCGGGTATCTTCCTGGAGTTGATTGCTTGCAACACCTCATTCGATATATCTTCCCCAATAACATGCCAAAACTTCTTGAAGAAAATAGCATGGATACCATCTGGACCAGGGGCTTTCAGATCCCCTATACTAAACACTGCTTTTTTAACATCCCCTGCACCTTTTGCAATAAACTGGGATCTGTGTGTTGCACTTCAGATGTAAAGAGGTTCGAAAAGTACTCATGAATATGGGAATTCAACTCTGGAATACCCTCGATAAAGCTCCCTCCATCATCTTTCAGTTTCTTGACGTAGTTTCTTTTTCTCTTGGCAGAAGCAAAAGCTTGGAAGAATTTTGTATTTCGGCCACCACAAGTGAGCCATGTTGCCCTTGAGCGCTGCATTGTCTGTATCTCCTCAATTTCCAGTAGGTATTCAAGTAGCTCAGCTAGTTCTTTCCTTTTCATGTCAGACTCATCATCCATCGGCCCAGCCATCACCTCTTCCAAGTCCCTTTGTGCTTGCCATAATCTTTTCTTTGGTTTCTTTAACACACACTGATCCCAATCATGAAATTTAGCATGCATCAACTTTAACTTTGCAGCTATACCTGTCACACCACCTGTTTCGCCCGCTTCTGCCCAAGCTTCCGTGACCAGATTACAGAAATCTTTTTCACGTAGCCATCTCGCTTCAAATCTCTTTGGACACGCAGTGCCACTACTATTTCCCAAACCATCATAGTAGTCTGTGTTAACCAGGAGCGGCCTATGATCAGAATGATTGTATTCCAGATTCTCCAAGGCGGCATGTGGGAAAAGAGCAGCCCAATTATCATTTATAAGACCTCTATCTAGTCTTTCACGGATCCTTCCTCTTCGCCAAGTAAATTTATCACCGAGAAACCCTAGGTCATGAAGCTCACAATCCTCAATGGCTTTCTGGAAAGCTTGCATATATTGTGTAGGACGAGGATTGCCTCCCTCTTTTTCATGAGTGAACTGAATCTCATTGATATCACCTATCATAAGCCAGGGTAGGTTATTGTTCTGATGGAGCTGTCTCATTCGGCTCCAAGTTAAGTGTTTATTTGCCCATTTAAACTCTCCATACATTCCTGTCAGACACCAGGACACGTTGTCGCTTCCCTCTATCCTTACATCAATAAACATCGCATCAAGGGCCAGTTTATGGACTTTCACATTATTATTCCAGAGAAGCATCAACCCTCCTTTCCTTCCATCACTTGTGCAAACAAATTTTTGATCCATCTTCAATCTTCTACGTAAACCCTCAGCCGGATAGCTATCGAGGTGAGTCTCCGACAAGAACATCACATCGAGGAGGTATCTTTGCTGGACATCCAGCAAAGCTCGAACTGCCGGGGCGTTCCCAAGCCCCTGGCAGTACCACGCTATAATTTTCATTGCATCCGGACATCCTCCTCGGTGGAGGACGCCGATATCTCATGAGTTTTAGTACCATCAGACTTGTCAACTGCAGCACCATCCACTATTCTCAGTTTCTTCCTGTTAAGACTTTTCTGGGGAGTGTTTGCTTCCTCTTGCTTATCCTTCCCCGAATTCACACTTTCAATACGATCCACTAGGTTAGTCACCACTGACGCCTTTGGTACGGCCTTCCCTCCCACCGGGACCAGGGCAAGGGACGAACTCGTCCCCACTTTTTCTGCCAGAGAATCAGATGCCGAGTGTTTTCCCAACAGATTCATAGAGTTAGACTCCATGGTCGTGCCAACATTTACCGACCAGTGTCAGTCCTCACGGAAGTGTTGCCTTCTGTAGCCAAAGTTTGGGAACCTCCATTATTATAGAGGGCATTATGACGCCAGCTCGTCATCATGTTCATGTTCATGTTCATACCACCCGGGGTAGAGATGGGATCACCCCTTCCACGGCCCCTACCAAAGCCTTCACCGTCTCTTCCAGCCTCACCTTGTCCTCTTCCTGTATTTCGCCTAGCACCACGGCCTCTCCCACGGCCTCTACCCCCATCTGCCAGCAGAAAATCTTCCCACTCAAGCTTGGAAACATCATGTTCCCCCGTACCACACTCTTCGTAACAATGTCCCATCAGACCGCACTATCCACAGAAGATAGGTAGCTTCTCATATTGAACTTGGTAATAGTCTGTGACTCCCTTCTTTGTGATCCCAACAAACCGAATCAGCTTTTTTGTGACATTAAGTTCCACTCTGATTCGAACAAATTCGCCTGCAAAACCCGCCGGTAGGGTAGTTTGAATCTCTAAGATCTTCTCCATCTTCCTACACATCCCCTTAATTGCTGCAGGAATTAGATAGTTATCAGGCAGCTTCAAGATTCTTGCCCATACCACAATTTTGTCCAGTACTACAGAAGTAGGGTTCGTGAACCCATCATATTCCGCAATCAGAAGCCCATGGTCACGGAAGAGCCACAGCCCCATGTTCATCGCCATGTTCCAGTCACCCAGGCAACCAAACTGAACCGTGAATAGGTTATCCTCAATCCTGCGCCATCGCGGCTCCTTCGCCGGATTCCAGGCGGATCTCATATGCGAGTAAAGGGCAGATGGACTAAAGCCCTTATCTATATGGACTTTTGCAATCGTGATCCACTTCGCCTCCACCTGATTTTCCTGGAATTCCTCCTCCCAGACGAAGTTCTCCTCTTCTTCTTCCTGCAGATCCAGGCGCTTTAGAAGATCATCGATCGGTTCCTTCCTTGGGCGCGATCCGCCCGTCTCTTCCTGAGATGCCATCTCGAGCCTGCCCGAGAAACCCTAACCCTGAGAGGGAAGAAACAACCCCACCGTATCCCGGGGGAGACCACGACCAGAGGCGAGCCTGGATCGGAGTGCTCTCGAGGGGTAGAAGCGATGGACGGAGAAAGTTTACTCTCGGCGATCTCGCCGCCAGAGGAACTCAAAACCCTAAGGTAAGTAAATAGGTGTACAAAAGATGATCTCTTAGCACAATATGTCTCACCGTGTTTTTAGAAATAGCTAGTTATCAAAGATAAGGCTAAGAGATGACCCATTGTAGACCTATTTTTTGATCATGTCTAGATTACATGCAAGACTTAAGATAAAACTATCTTATCAATCATTGTATATGGCCATCTCCACGCCAGACCCCATTTTGTCGGGCCGTTTGTTTGAGGCCAAACAAACACAAATCACGGTCCAATAAAAGCAAACAGATCACCAGTTCGTTTTTTGTCCGTCCTCGATTTATTTTCGGTTCAAATTTGGATCGCGCTTGCGTCAAAACAGACAGGGCGCAGACGAATACGGACCCTCTTTTGTCCTCCTCTGGCTCCCTTGTTGGTAAAACAGTCCGCATTTTTCCTTTCCCTATGAGGCTCCCCCCCGGTCATAGCCATCACCGCCCATTTTCTGGCCACTCTGTCGTTGTCCATGCCGGCCGCCCAAGCCCCAACGCATGCACACAATCCCACTGCCCCTTCCATTTTTGCAGGAGTTCTTGCCGGCGTTTGTGGGTTTTTGTCGCCGCCTCCGGTACCAGAGAAACCACGGCCGTCATCGACGCCCATCGACCCCAACACCGTCCTCCCTGCGCCGACCGTCAACGCTTCTACGGGCTTGCTGCCTGTGCGAGGAGGTAGAGGTGCTCTTCACTGGCTGCGTCTCCACCACGATCGCAAGATCTTCGACACTTTTCTCGCAAGGTACCATGGATAGTGGGGATGAGTATTTTTTTTCAACAACTTCATTGTTCATCCGATGATTCGTCGTCCGGTGACAAAGAGCTTGTGGTTGCTGCATTGGTCGTCAATGACCACATTGCTAGCCAGCTGCCTCAGTTCAGGGGATCAATCCCAGTCCATGCTTCGGCCTTGAACCGCAATAGGGAGAGCGGTCACGCCCTGCTCTATGCTGATTACTTTGAGGATTCTCCGCTCTTCAAAACCCATCCTTTCCAGGACCGCTTCCGGATGGCGAGGCATGTGTTCAATCGTATTCGGGAGAAAGTGATAGCATATGATGATTACTTTGAGTGCAAGAGGATGCCCTTGGCAAGATTGGCTTCTCCTCTTATCAGAAATTCACTGCGGCTATTCGTATGCTTCTAGGCGGAACTTCATGCGATCTTTTGGATGAGTACATCTGTATGAGTGAGTCCACATGTCTCAAATCAATGTACAAGTTCTGCATGACCGTGGTGGCAGTGTTTGCCCCTGAGTACCTGAGGCAGCCAAATACCGCAGATACAACCCGATTGTTGGAAATCAATGTAGATGATTTGCATCATAGTTTGTTTGCACTAAAAGTGGAAGAAGTGTCCATTTGCTTGGCAGGGGCGGTACAAGGGGCATGTCAAATGTTGAACCGTCATACTAGAAGTGGTGGCTTCACAAGATCTTTGGATATGTCACTCTTTCTTTGGCATGGTTGATTCTCACGATGATACCAACGTGCTACAACGTTCTCCAGTGTTCGCAAGGTTGCAGAAGGCCACTACCTAGAGGTCAACTTTGAGATCAATGGTCATCATTACAACAAGGGATACCACCTAGCTGAAGGTATTTATCCTCGGTGGTCAGCTCTTGTGAATACAATATCCAACCCAGAAGGAGAGAAAAAACAAAGATTGCCCAAGTACAAGAGAGTGCTAGGAAGGATGTGGAGCATGCTTTTGGTGTGCTTGAATCTCGATGGGGTGTCGTTCGACACCCTGCCATGACATGAAGCACCGAGAAGTTTTGGGAGGTGATGACTATTTGTGTGATCATGCACAACATGATCGTGGAGGATGAGCATAATAACAACATCTACAACCAACGCCTTGAATACCACGATGAAAATGTTGTGCCTGAGCATCAAGAACCGGCAACATTTGAACAATTTACCCTTCAAATGACTTGGTTGAGTACATGTGGAATCACATTGGCAACCAGTAGATGTATCAGTTCATTTTCTTTCCATGTATTCGTGACAATTATGATTAGGTTATAAATTTTGTGTTTTTTATTCGGTTATGAAACTATTTATTATTATGGTGTTGTGTGATTTATTTTGGTTTGTACTATTTGCAATATTTAGGGAAACTCCAAGGCGGGCCCGTAAACCTCGCGCAACCGTTTGGGTCATGCTGTTCGGTCCGCGGAAGCCATCCAACACCGATCTGTATCGTTCCGCGAGGCGGTCCGGACACGATTTCTCCTGCAAATCGGAGACAAAAGTGGGAGAGGTTTGCAGGATTTCAGACTGATCCCAATCCCGTTTCTGACCGCCCTGGCCCACCAAAAAAACCTCTCCCTCCTGCGCGCGCTTTTGTCCGGCGCCAGTTGCTCGCATTCATATCGCTATAGAGCGCGTCGTCCCGCATTGAAGGCGCCTCAGGGCGGACGCGACCTCTCACTGCCTCCGCCATTGAAGCGGCGTGCCGGTCGAGGGCGCCACCTGCTGCATGCCCGGCTGAACACGCCTCCTCGCCGCATTCATACACCTCCATTAACAACGCGTGGAAGCCGAGAAACCTACTCCGGCCACACATCCGTTTAGAAGCAGGCCGGCATTAAACGCAACGCCCGGCCGAGCTCCTCTCGACCGCCCTCAATCCAAATGAGGGCAGACGTCGGGCAAGAATCACACCACTTCGCCGCTCACCTCATCTTCTCCTTCACTATTTTATCCACCATTTCGATGGCATCCGATGGGCAGGAAGAGCAGTTCTTCAACATAAAAGCCAACATGGTGGCTCGTCGAGCCCGACGGGTATGAGCGAGGCAGCTCGCTGCTCCACCTCCCTTCCCTAGGCCGACGGAGCAAGTTGCCACCCAATCCGGCGCATGGTTCAGCAACTCGCCGCTCCAAGCCTGCTTGCGGAGGAGTGGCGAGTTACTCTAGGCCGGCACAACAAGGAGCACGATGGTATGGGCATGGATGACTCCTCGGTGTACCGCCCCTCCAGTGCCTACGACCGCGCCATCCGTCATCGACGCACGCGTAGCCATGCCATGCAGGCAGAGAAAGAAGGCGGGTGCGTGGAGGAGATCGATGAGTCGGTGGCCAGCGCATCCGCGTCCATGTCGGCTGGCAAGTTCGAGGGAAAGTAGAACACGGGAGGCCGCTGTCGCTTGGGTCCTAGGAAGACCACCGCCATCGCATCGCCAGCTTGTACAGCCGGTGACGTGTCTGGTTTCTTCTTTATCTTAGACCACCCTGGCTTGGGCATCCATGTAAGAACCCTTCCCCTCTGGCTGAAGCACCCTCTTTGCCACACTTCGATGAGTGGCGCAGCCGGACATAGGGAAGATACAGGGGAAGAATATGCCTCCTATCATGGGAGTGGATCTCTGTGTGACCGTACGTGCATATAGTTTTAACCTTTTTATTTAAAATATTTCCAAAATGTAATAGTTTGCGTCCGATTTGTATGAAATCCTTCGTGTTTGTATGAAACCCAGCCATGTTTGCATGAATTTTTTCCGGTTGATTTGAGTTGTTGTGAAAATATATGTGGCTAGCCTTGAATGAATGCCTCCCGTATCCGTGTTCGCGGACCGATGTGGGAGGTTTTTTGCGGGTTGTGGTTGAATTGTCTACATTTGGCGCTGGCCGAGCAGGGAGAACGAGATGATTGGCCTCGACAATGGCATGATGACCTAATTTTGCAGGGAGGGGCGGAGCATTGCCGCGGCTGTTTGGTGTCGCAAGCGAGTGAAGCTAATCCGCCAGGGAGGAAGTAACCAATCATCAGTTCGTGGATGCATTCATCGCTGCTGATTTGTGCCAGTGCGTCCAGTGTCTTTGTTATCTTAGACCACCCTGGCTTGGGCATCCATGGAAGAACCCTTCCCCTTTGGCTGAAGCACCCTCTTCGCCACACTCCGATGAGCAGCGCAGCCGGACATAGGGAAGATACAGGGAAAGAATATGCCTCCTATCATGGGAGTGGATCTCCGTGTGACCGTATGTGCACATAGTTTTAACCTTTTTATTTAAAATATTTCCAAAATTTAATAGTTTGTGTCTGATTTGTATGAAATCCATCCATGTTTGCATGAATTTTGTCCGGTTGATTTGAGTTGTTGTGAAAATATATGCGGCGAGCCTTGAATGAATGCCTCCCGTATCCGTGTCCGCGGACCGATGTGGGAGGTTTTTTGCAGGTTGTGATTGGATTGTCTACATTTGGCACCGGCCGAGTGGGGCGAACGAGATGATTGGGCCTCGACAACGACATGATGACCTAATTTTGCAGGGAGGGGCGGAGCATAGCTGCGGCTGTTTGGTGTCGCAGGCGAGTGAAGCTAATCCGCCAGGGAGAAAGTAACCAATCATCGGTTCGTGGATGCATTCCTTGCTGTTGATGTGCGCCACTCACCAGCGTTGATTGGAGGTATGTGTTTCCTTTTTCCGAAACTATAGATCCTTACATGTGCATGTATATATGCCCTGCCTCCTGATACTCGGTCAGAGAGAGATGCCACGAGGAGCGCTCGCCTCTCGCAAACTCCGTACTATCTCCTCTTGTTGCACCAATAGAGAATTCCTATGTCTTGTTTGTGATATGCCTCGGCGATACGCTTTCCTCCCATCCCAGTGCACTTGCAGGGTGGCGATGCATGTCCTCACAAAGTGCTCTTAGCAGCAGTGCCATGGTGGCGTCTCGTCTCCTAGTGCTTCACGTGGATGCTGACGAGAAGGTACCCTTATGGTAGATTGTATCCCTTTAAGAAAAGAACATTGGCAACTTTATTAATTAGAAATAAAGGTTACATCGTTTATAAGAAGATATAAAATTTGTTTCATAGGTTCTTATTTATCCAATCCCTTGTCACGGAATGTTTTTGTCAGATTCAGGGCTCCGCAGACCCAAGAAAGGTTCAAACTCTGGGGCGTGTGCGAAGAACTCAACCTATCCAGCCAACCCACTCGTCGCCCCATGGCCTAGCTCGATGAACAAGGAAGAAGATAGACTCGGCAGTTTACCCAGGTTTGGGACACCTTGTGGTGTAAGACTCTACTCCTGCTTTGGGGTGTATTTGCCTCACGAGGGGCTGAGGATGAACAAGTACAAGGGATGAACAACCTCGCGAGGTCTTCTCTGGTGAGGGAGCGAGTCTAGAGGTTCAGATCGGATCCCATCTATGGTGGTGGCTAACCTATATTTATAGTGGCCTCGGTCCTCTTCCCCCAAAATATAGGCGGGAAGGGATCCCATAGTGGCCAATTTGAAATGAGACAAGTAGTACATCTTATCCTGATGAAAGGTGGTCTTCGCATGCAAAACTTCTGGTAGTGACCCACGGTAGGCTCGACGATGACATCCGTCATGCCGTCCTGGCGGTCTTGGTCTTGTTGCACTGGAATGGAAACCTTTGCCTAATTCCTCAGGAACCCATGCTTGCGCTTGCCTCCTTAGCACCAAAGAGGAAACTGTCTTCTCTACACCTACTGGCGCCCGCTTGGCCTTGATCGTCATGGCTTGCATCACCACAACCTCATGAGGTTAGGCACCTGCATAGGAATCTCCGCTCCTCAAGAGCAGCCTGGGGAGGCCGCTCCCTTAGGAGGTCTTGGCGTCATTCGCCTCGCGAGGCTTGGCCCCTCGCAAGGGTCTTGTCTTGGTAATCTTGTAGATGGGCCGTACCAGAACATTGATGGAGCCACGTCGTGGGCCGTAGGCAGGCAAGTCTGGGTACCCTGGTTCCCAGAACGCCGATAGTAGCCCCCGGGCCCAAGGTGCGCTCGGACTTGGCTTCGAGGCGAAGACAAAGGCAAGGGCAAAGCATCGCGGGCCTCACTCACCTACGGGCCAGGCCGACGCAGGGCGCTTGATGGAACATGGGCGTATCCACTTCCCCACGCCACCTCAGCAACTGCCCGACTTAACAACTGCCTGGTGCATGTAGAAAGGCCATCATTGCATGAGACACGAGAGGCCGGCGGTTAGCCTTCCTCCAGCTATAAATGGGGAAAGGGGCAGAGCTCCCAGCCCATCTCAATTTCCTTGTTGCTCGCTCCTTCTTCTTCTTTGCCGCGCCGCCGTCCTGCCGAAGCATCCATGGCGCTAGTGAGGAGGTTCTTAGCCACTAAGAAGGGAAAGGCCTCGCAGGCAGGACCGATGCTACTCCCGTCGAAGAAGAGGTATGGCCACCCCCGCGAGCCCTCCGCGGAGCCCACGGGAACGCGGCCCTGGCACAAATGCGCACTGCTGGGTTTCCCCGTTAGCGCACACGCTCGCGCGCCCAACCCTGTCTGTGGGAGCAGCCGTGAAATTTGCAGGGGACAGAGTCGTAGGGATGGACAAGTGATGGTCGTGCGGACACCCTGCCCATAGGCCCATGCCGAAGGCACGGACCGTGAGTTTGTGGTGTGGGCGGCAATGCCGCCGCGCACATGGACCCGGCTCCCGTGGTCCCTGGCGGGGGAGATACCATCGAGGGGGCCCATCGAGCTATGGTTGCAGTACAACGGCTGCTGCGGCCACGCCTTAGAGGCGGAGATCGAGGCCGTCGACTCTGGCGATGTCTTCATGACCTAGGGATGGGGCGCGATCGCCCGCGCCTGCAACTCGGAGGGGAGGCACGCCATCCACTTTGAGTACGATGGAACATCGACGATCTTCTTCAAAGTCTTCGGGGAGGATGGCCGACGCCTGGAGTGCTGCCCCGAGGCGAACAAGATGATGGCCACCTTTCAAGCCGGCAAGGCAGCGAGGCCTCTAGCGGTGAACTTGCCCTTGGCCTTGCTCGCGATTCCTCCGGCAGCAGCAACACTTCCTCTGGACCAAGCTCGAGCGACGATGATAGGCAGAAGCCGCCACGTCGCCGCGCCCGGTGATGGGGTCATGTACCTAGGGTAGGGTCTTGAACCTGATCTAAGTACCTTGCCCAAGGACACCCTTAGAAGAGGTCGCCTTCCAGTCGACCAACGAGGGACTCACTCGACTGACTTGAAGGACTCGACCATGAAGACTCACTCGACCACCAGAAGGTCAAGAGGCACTCTGCACTGCAACGGCCTGTAATTAAGTAGGCTTTATGATAGTAAAGACACTTTATGTGGGGCGTTACCAGTAACGCCCCGGACTTAACTCACCTTACATCCTCTCCTACGTGGGCTGGCTGGGGTCCTGGCGCACTCTATATAAGCCACCCCCCTCCACAGGTAGAGGGGTTCGGCACCTTGTAACTCATATACTCATAATCCACTCGACCGCCTCCGGGCTTCGAGACGTAGGGCTATTACTTCTCCCGAGAAGGGCCTGAACTCGTACATCCCTTGTGTTTACAACCTCTCCATAGCCAGGACCTTGCCTCTCCATACCTACCCCCCACTCTACTGGCAGGCTTAGAACCACGACAGTTGGCGCCCACCGTGGGGCAGGTGTTTTAGCGATTTTGTGGAGAAGTTGCGATTCTTCCGAGTACTTTCATCATGGTGTCTGCTGGAGTTTTGGTCGAGGGTCGAGAGATCCGTCTCGGCACTCTCACCTTCATCGCCGACGACTCCGCGTGGCTCCAGGAGGCTCCACTCGACGTTGATGCGCTCCCCGTCCGCGGTGCGACGCATTTTCGCGCATGTGTCCGTGGCGTTCTGCTGCGGCAACCGTCGACCCCGTATCGGTCGGCTCCTCCATCGTCCGCCCTCCCGGTCTCCCGCCAGCGCAAGCGCTCGGGCCGGTCGAGGCTTCAGCGATGGGTGAGGCACGCGGTGGCTCGCCAATCGGCCACCACCCAAGTTGCGGCAATCGAGCCCGACGAATCTCTCTACGGCTTGTTCGATCTGTCGACTGGCTCCGTAGAGACGGCATCCGAGTGCGGTAGCAGTGATCTAGCGGCGGAAATCTTGATGGTCGATGGGCCCCGCAGTCCCCCTGGCTTCGCCCGTGATGGTGGAGCAGGTGACGGAGGCGACCCCGCACGAGACCACGAAGAGTACCAGCCCGAGCCACTCGACTCTCTGCAAAGAGAGGAACTTCGCCGCAGGAACGTGGATGCTCTGCGTACTCCCATCGCAGGAGAAACCCCCGAGGCTCATGCCTTGGAGGAGGCACGTCTGGCCAATTTGGCCGAACGCACTCGACTGGAGAATCTTCAGCGAGCACTCGACGAGCGCGCGCGGCAACGAGTTCCCGACACCAGTCGACGTCAACTCTTCCCGCCGACTCAGGTATATCGAACCCCAATCCAGAATTTAGCAGCTGCGACCCGTATAGCAGAGTCCATCCAGCCTTCTCAGTCGGAAGCTGGCAGAGGTTTGATGCAGATCAGGGATCTGCTCCGGGCAGCAGGAGATCAGAATTCAGCCGTGTCTCAGTCGCGCAACAGAATTCACAGTCGATCCGTCACTGCGAATACGGTTCAGTCGGCTCACAGCCCCAGATCGCCTCCGTGGCGTGAAGGGCGCGAGAATCGGCGAGATCAATATGGCGACCGACTTGATCGAGATGATAGGCGTCGAGTGCCCAATTCCCCTCCGAGGGGTGGGTCTTACGCTCCTCGGCAGCAAGATGACAGGCGTCAGTACAGTACAGGGCGAAGGGTTCCAGTCGACCCCAGAGAACCAGGCTTCGACGCGCGATCCATTATCGTGCAAGGTTTGGTCGACCGGAACAGAGCCCATCGAGGCGGACTCGGCAGAGACGCGCCCACAAGCAGTCGAGTGCATGTTTCTGGTCCTGAATGTTTCAGCAGAGCTATTAGAGCCGCAGTTATCCCTCCCAATTTCAGGTTGGCAACAGGAGTCAGCAAGTTCACTGGTGAGTCTAAGCCTGAAACTTGGCTTGAGGACTACCGAGTGGCAGTTCAGATTGGTGGTGGGAACGACGAGGTGGCCATGAAGCATTTGCCCCTCATGCTGGAAGGTTCTGCCAGGGCATGGTTAACTCAATTACCGCCTAGCAGCATTTACACTTGGGAAGATTTGTCCCGAGTGTTCATCAGAACGTTTGAAGGAACTTGCAAGCGACCAGCTGGACTGACAGAGTTGCAAGTCTGCGTGCAGAAGACCAATGAGACTCTCAGAGAGTATATTCAGAGATGGATCACTTTGCACCACACTGTGGAGAATGTGTCTGATCATCAGGCAGTCTGCGCCTTCAAAGATGGCGTCAAGAATAGAGAACTGAGTTTGAAGTTTGGTCGAACCGGTGACATGACCTTGAGTCGGATGATGGAGATTGCTACCAAGTACGCCAACGGCGAAGAAGAAGACCGACTCCGAAGCGGCAAGCACAAGCCGAGTCAGTCGGAAAAAGGAAACACCAGTCGGAAACAGAAGCGGAAGGCTGAACCGGCAGCTCCTGGAGAGGCTCTGGCCGTGACTCAGGGAAAGTTTAAGGGGAAACCAAAAGGATCCTGGAACCCCAAGAAGGTAAAGGATAAAGAAGGGAACGACGTAATGGATATGCCATGTCACATCCACACGAAGAAAGACGAAGAGGGGAATATCATCTACCCGAAGCACACCACTCGCCAATGTCGACTCCTGATCCAGCAGTTTCAGGGAAAACAGTCTAAGGACAAGGAGAAGGAGTCGGACAAGGCCGAAGACAAGGAGGATAGTGAGGAAGGATATCCGCATATCAACTCCACTCTGATGATCTTTGCAGATGTGGAAAGCAGGAGTCGACTGAAAGTCATTAACTGAGAGGTGAACATGGTTGCCCCAGCAAAAGCAAATTATCTGAAATGGTCTCAAATACCCATCACATTTGACCAATCTGATCATCCGACTCATATTGCCACCCCTGGGAGGCAAGCTTTGGTGGTCGATCCAGTTGTCGAAGGCACTTGACTGACAAAAGTGCTGATGGACGGTGGAAGCGGGCTGAATTTTTTGTATGCAGACACACTGAAAGGAATGGGCATTCCGATGTCCCGACTGAGCACTAGTAACATGAGCTTTCATGGAGTTATACCAGGGAAGAAAGCCGAGTCACTCGGCCAAATAGCTTTGGACGTGGTGTTTGGTGATTCGAAACATTTTTGCAAAGAAAAGTTGACGTTTGAGGTCGTGGATTTTCAGAGTGCATATCATGCCATTTTGGGGAGACCAGCGTACGGACGGTTCATGGCTCGACCATGTTACGTGTACCTCAAGTTGAAGATGCCCGGCCCCAAAGGAGCGATCACTGTCACTGGTGATCGGAAAAAGGCAGAAGAGTGCTTTCAGAAGGGCTCAAAGATTGCCGATTCCCAGGTGACAGCGGTCGAGTTCGAGGAATACAAGCAAAATGCAGATCCGAGTGACTTGCTGCGATCCAAGAAACCCGCCACAGAGTCTGCATTTCAGTCGTCCGGTGAGACGAAGCCTGTTCACATTCACCCGACCGACCCCGATGCAGCTCCGACCCGCATCTCCACAACACTCGACCCAAAATAGGAAGAAGCGCTCATCCAGTTCCTCCGTGAGAACTGGGACATTTTTGCATGGAAGCCCGCTGACATGCCAGGTGTTCCCAGGGGACTGGCTGAGCATCGCCTAAGAGTCGACTCATCTGCAAAACCAGTCAAAGAGCATCTTCGGCGGTCCGCCGTCCAGAAGAGAAAAGCCATTGGTGAGGAAGTGGCTTGACTGTTGGCGGCAGGATTTATCCGAGAGATATACCACTCCGAGTGGCTCGCTAATGTCGTCATGGTTCCTAAGAAGGACAAGTCGCTCCGAATGTGCATTGATTTCAAGCACATCAACCGGGCCTGCCCGAAAGATCATTTTCCTCTCCCTCGCATAGATCAAATTGTTGACTCGAACGCGGGATGCGAGAGACTGTCTTTTCTAGATGCCTACTCCGGGTACCACCAGATCCGTCTGTACGGACCCGACGAGGTAAAAACAGCTTTCATCACTCCATTCGGGTGCTTCTGCTATATCACCATGCCATTCGGCCTCAAGAATGCCGGAGCCACATTTATGCGAATGATTCAGAAGTGTCTACTCACTCAAATCAGTCGGAATGTGGAAGCATATATGGATGATATCGTTGTCAAGTCACGAAAAGGTTCCGACCTGCTCGCTGATCTCACCGAAACATTTGCCAACCTCAGAAGGTATGATATCAAGCTCAATCCATCAAAGTGCACATTTGGAGTTCCCGGTGGCAAGTTACTCGGTTTTCTCGTTTCCGAACGGGGAATCGACGCTAATCCAGAGAAGATTGGCACAATTCTCCGAATGAAACGCCCTGTGCGAGTGCACGATGTCCAGAAGCTTACTGGATGCTTGGCCGCATTAAGTCGATCATCTCACGACTCGGTGAAAAGGCATTGCCTCTTTACCGACTGATGAAGAAGACAGACAAGTTCGAGTGGACTCCAGAAGCTGATGCAGCGTTTGCCGAGCTAAAAGCTCTGCTCTCCACCCAGCCGGTGCTTGCTGCTCCAATCAGCAAAGAGCCTTTGTTGCTCTATATCGCAGCCACAGGACAAGTCGTCAGTACTGTGCTTACGGTCGAGCGGGAAGAAGAAGGAAAAGCTCTCAAAGTTCAGCGCCCAGTGTATTATTTGTCTGAAGTCTTGACTCCATCCAAGCAGAGATATCCTCATTATCAGAAGCTTGTGTATGGAATATACATGACCACAAAGAAGGTTGCTCATTATTTTTCTGATCATTCCATCACAGTCGTCAGCGACGCTCCACTATCAGAGATTTTGCACAACAGAGATGCAACTGGTCGAGTGGCCAAATGGGCAATTGAACTTCTTCCCCTTGATATCAAGTTTGAGGCAAAGAAAGCCATTAAGTCCCAGGCAATAGCAGATTTCCTCGCCGAGTGGATTGAACAGCAGCAGCCGACTGAAGTTCACTCGGAGCATTGGACCATGTTCTTTGATGGCTCTAAGATGTTGAATGGTTCCGGTGCTGGGGTTGTCCTGGTTTCCCCCAGAGGAGATAAGCTCAGATATGTGCTCCAGATTCACTTTGATTCCTCCAACAATGAGGCAGAATATGAGGCCCTCTTATATGGGTTGCGCATGGCCATTTCACTCGGCGTCCGTCGCCTGATGGTCTATGGCGACTCGGATTTAGTGGTCAACCAGGTGATGAAGGAGTGGGACGTGAGAAGCCCAGCCATGACTGGATACTGCAGTGCAGTGAGGAAGCTGGAAAAGAAGTTCGAGGGGTTGGAGCTCCATCATATACCCCGACTGAAAAATCAAGCAGCTGATGATCTAGCAAAGATAGGTTCCAAGAGAGAAGCCATTCCGAGTGGTGTGTTCTTTGAGCATATACACACTCCGTCAGTCAAAGAAGATCCTTTCACCGAAGAAACTCCACAGCCCAAGAGTGCCACAGATCCGACTGAGATTGAAGTCCCAGCGGTGGTCGACTTGATCATGGAGGTCTTGGTGGTCATTCCCGACTGGACAGTTCCATATGTCGTGTATATCCTGAGAAAAGAGCTTCCGGAGGATGAGGAAGAGGCTCGACAGATCGTCCGTCGATCTAAGGCCTTTACCGTAATCAAAGGACAATTATACAGAGAAAGCGCGACTGGAGTTGGTCATAAGTGCATAACACCAGAAGAAGGTCGACTCATCCTCAATGATATCCACTCAGGGACCTGTGGTCATCATGCGTCCTCTCGGACCATCGTGGCCAAAGCATACCGAGCCGGATTTTACTGGCCAAAGGCGAATGAGATGGCAAAAGAGATAGTGGATAAGTGCGAGGGATGTCAGTTCTACTCGAATATGTCGCACAAGCCTGCATCGGCTCTGATGACCATCCCACTCGTCTGGCCTTTCGCAATATGGGGATTGGACATGGTCGGTCCTTTGAGAACAGGACGAAGCGGCTTCACGCATGTACTGGTGGCAGTCGACAAGTTCACCAAGTGGATCGAGGCTAAACCAATCAAGAACCTTGACACCGGTACTGCTGTTAGCTTCATCAGGGAACTAATATTCAGATATGGAGTCCCGCATAGCATCATTACGGATAATGGGTCGAACTTTGACTCGGAGGAATTCAGAGATTTCTGTAACTCCCAAGGCACACGGGTCGACTACGCTTCAGTCGCCCATCCGCAGTCGAATGGACAAGCAGAGCGAGCTAATGGACTGATTCTTAAGGGATTGAAGCCCCGACTGATGCGTGATCTCAAACACGCGGCTGGAGCTTGGGTCGACGAACTTCCCTTAGTGCTTTGGGGGCTGCGGACCACACCTAATCGGTCGACCGGAAGAACTCCATTCTTCTTGGTCTATGGAGCTGAAGCAGTCTTGCCGAGTGATCTTCTCCACAATGCTCCTCGAGTTGAAATCTACAACGAAGCAGAGGCTGAACAAGCGCGGCAGGACGCAGTCGACCTTTTAGAGGAAGAAAGGGAGATGGCTCTGATCCGGTCGACCATCTACCAACAAGATTTGCGTCGTTTCCACGCCAAAAATGTGAGAGGTCGAGCCTTCCAGGAAGGAGATTTAGTTCTCCGAGTGGATCAGCACAAACCACACAAGCTTGCTCCTTCTTGGGAAGGTCCCTTCATCGTCACCAAGGTTCTCCACAACGGGGCGTACCGTCTTTACAACGTCGAGCATAATATCGACGAGCCCCGAGCTTGCAACGCGGAACTACTCCGCCCATTTTATACTTAAGTTTTACCACTCGGATGAGTTGCAATAAAGTACTTCTGTAGTTCATGGACCTCAAAATAATAGTGTCATAGTTCCTCCATAATTTTTGTCACTTTTTATTTTTGTCCAATAAAATTCCCCCTCAGTGGGTGACTTAGCCGCGAATCCGTTTCGCCTAAGTTTGTAAAAATCCTACCGAGTGGTGAGCCAGACTCCCCCTCGGAGGCTTAGCTGCGAATCCGTTTCGCCTAAGTTATCAAAATCCTACCGAGCGGTAAGCCAGACTTCCACTCGGGGGCTTAGCTGCAGCCCTGTGCTCGCCTAAGTTGTAAAAAATCCTACCGAGTGAAGAGCAAACCTCTCACTCGGAGGCTTAGCTGCAGTCCAAGGACTCGCCTAAGTTTGTAAAAATCCTACCGAGTGAAGAGCAAACCTCTCACTCGGAGGCTTAGCTGCAGTCCAAGGACTCGCCTAAGTTTGTCAAAATCCTACCGAGTGGAGAGCAAACCTCTCACTCGGAGGCTTAGCTGCAGTCCAAGGACTCGCCTAAGTTACAA
>NC_057798.1:542236032-542250008 GCF_018294505.1 Triticum aestivum
TCCTACCGAGTGAAGATCAAACCTCCCACTCGGAGGCTTAGCTGCGAATCCGTTTCGCCTAAGTTGTCAAAATCCTACCGAGTGGTAAGCCAGACTTTCACTCGGGGGCTTAGCTGCAGTCCAAGCACTCGCCTAAGTTACAAAAATCCTACCGAGTGAAGAGCAACCCTCTCACTCGGAGGCTTAGCTGCAGTCCAAGCACTCGCCTAAGTTATAAAAATCCTACCGAGTGAAGAGCAAACCTCTCACTCGGAGGCTTAGCTGCAGCCCAGTGCTAGCCTAAGTCATCAAAATCCTACCGAGTGAAGAGTAAACCCCTCACTCGGAGGCTTAGCTACAGCCCAGTGCTCGCCTAAGCTATAGAAATCCTACCGAGTGGTAAGCCGGGCTTCCACTCGGAGGCTTAGCCGCAGCCCAGTGCTCGCCTAAGTGGACTAAAGAATAAGTCGATTGCAGTAAAGGCGCCTTGCTTTGAACCTGCAAAAGACATTTCGAGCCAAAAGCAATCGTATTCAAGCACCAAATTCAAGTTTGAATCGATATCTAAAGGAACCGAAAGTGCTCAGGCGTTAAGCCTGTTAAGGTTTATCGGTTACAATTCCACTCGGCATACCGAGGCAAATTTAAAGCGTCGAGCCAGAAGAAGTTTTTTATCCCTCCTGTGGAGGGCTGGAAGGTGCAACGAATTCATCAAGGTCAATTCCGTCGGCGATCCGAGTGGCAGCCGCAAGGAAAGTTTCCATAAAGGACCTGAAGTCGTGTTTCTTGGTGTTGGCCACCCGAAGGGCCGCCAACTTCTCTTCTCGCGCATCTTTACAGTGGACTCGGGCCAGACACAGAGCAACATCTGCACCACACCGAGCTGAGGACTTCTTCCATTCCTGCACTCGACCAGGGATCGTGTTCAAGCGGGCCATCAGCGACTCAAGGTCATTCTAAAGTGTCTCCTCAGGCCAGAGAGTCGAGTCGATGCGAGATGTGGCGGCCTTCAGCCTTGCGAGATAGTCCACGACAGCTGCAACACGAGACTCCAGTCGGAAAACATCCATGGCAACTTCGTCGTTCACCGGAGAATTGACGGGGTCGAGGTTTGGCTCCAGCCGGCTAGTTTCTTCTTCAAAGTTTTGGCAAAATTCTGCAAGGATGATCACTGAGTCAAGGGGATGGTCGAATGGAAAAACCACGATTGGAAATGTTTGCCGAGCATAGAGGTTTACCTTCAAGCATAAGAAACAGCTTCTTGGCAAGACCACTCAGGAAGGCCTCCAGATCATTTTTCTTCCCAGTCAACTTACTGACTTGGTCGGTCAGGGCAGCTTTATCAGTTTTTAGTCGACTGACCTCCTTGTTGGCGATCCCAAGAGCAGCTTTCAGATTGGTATTGTCTTGTTCAAGCTTGGTGACTGAAGCTAACTTCTCGTCAGCAAGCTTGATCTTCTCAGCTAGTTCGAGGTCTTTCTTCTATTGGGCCTCCCTTACCTTACCTGCAGGTTACAGCAAGATCAGATTTTGAAACAAGCAAGGGGAAAAGCAGTCGTCAGGGTCTCACCAAACATACCTCCGGTCTCCTCCTTTGCCTTCGTCAGCTTCTCCTGAACCAGCCTCAAGCTCAGCTCGAGTTGAGTGTGCTTGTTTTCCAGCTCAGAGTAGCGAGCCACAAGATCACAGGAGTTCTGCGAAGAACCAATCGACTAAATGTCAAATATAATTCACTTCCGAGTGAAAAAGGAAAAATCACACGTTTCTAAGACTACAGCCGAATACAAGCATTCGACCATAGTCTCGGGGACTACACCCAGTGGGTGCACTCAGCGTGCCCCCACTAATCATGTTGAAGATAAAGTCGACCAGTCGACCTCAAAAAAAAGAAGAGAGATGTATTCTTTAAGACTGTAATCAACTGCAAGCAGTCGACCATAGTCTCGGGGACTACACCCAGTGGGTGCACTCAGCGTGCCCCCACCGGTTTGTGAAATCCAGTCGACATAGTCGACTGATAGAAAGATTGACATCATAAAGCCTAAGGCCGACTGCCAGCAGTCGACCTTAGCCTTGGGGACTACACCCAGCGGGTGCACTCAGCGTGCCCCCGCTAACACGGAGTTTAATCGACACACCCAGTGGGTGACTACTATAAATTCCGGAAAGGAAAAGTTTTTGCTAGCATATCCAACAGAACAAACGGTGGTCGACTGACCTGAACATTGCTTTGGAGGGCAGAACTGGCGTCATAAGCTGCCTGGCTCGCATCCCGGATGGTCTTCAACTGCTCCATCATGATTCCCGCTTGGCGTATCGCCTCCTTCGCCGCGCCAGCTTGGTCCTCTGGGACGTGGTGCGTCGTGAAGAGGGAGGGCTGCTGAGCACTCGTCAATGGATCTGCGAAGGACACCGTGTGTCGAGTGGTGTTCTCTTCCTCCGCAATCAGAATCTCAGGCGCCGTCACATCCTGGGGCACCTTGCTGGCGGACGCTTTCCTACTCCTTCTGCGCTTCAGCGGTTCCTCATCCTCATCATCATCAGGGAGATTGATAACAGCATTGGGTGGAGCTACGGAGAAGAATCAGGATCAGAGATCGTGAGTCAGTCGACTAAAAACGGCATTAAGAATATAGTACCTGGTTTTGAAGTTGCTGCGTCCTCCATCTCATGGTCATCAGCCCGGGCTGAGGTCTCAGAAGTAGCAGCACTGCAGCTCCAAAGAATCAGTCGACTAACTTCAGCGTCAACCAGAGACAAAGTTCACACAAAATAAGAAGACTTAAGCAGCACGATTACCCTGATATGGTGGGGATGGACACCTTCATCTTCGACAGGAGTTTGATCGGCTTCGACGGGGCCGCCCTGGGCTGCTTCGGCGCCTTTTCAGTCGGCACCGGAGAGGTGGTCCGAGGGCGTTTGGTCGACTGAGCAGCGGTCGCAACCCCCTTACCACGTTCAGTCGAAGGGTCGTGGACAAGCTTCGACCGCCTTTCTGAGCGCGGTGGTACGACCTCCTCCTCCTCTTCCTCCTCGTCTTCAACGTCATCTTCATCACCGTCATCATCATCATCGTCATCATCATCCTCAGCAACGTCCGAGTCCCATTCCTCCTCCTCCTGGCTCTCGCCCCCACTCGCCTCACCCTCCTCAGTCGGAGCTTGTGCCCCATTGGGCATCGAGTACAGCTCGGTGAGGGCCTGGTAGATATCAAGACAAGGATCAATCGACCAGTCGACAGGATAAACAGAAATGAATGTGACAAGGACACAGTGGAGAGCAGAGCAAGCGTACCTTGTTTGGATCGCTGTTGTGGTCGAGTGGAGGAATCCTTCTGGCTCTGCGTGGGTTATCCTTGTTTCCAGTAACGGCTGCCATCCATCTTTCCAGAGTGACATCGTTGACTGCTTCTGGATGGACTCGAGTCTCGTCTTCAGTCCCACAGTACAACCACATGCAGTGGCTCCGGAACTGAAGGGGCTGGATGCGACGCCTAAGGAAGACCTCCAGGAGATCCATGCCCGTCACTCCCTCCCGAACCAACTGCACCACGCGCTCCATCAACATCTTCACGTCAGCTTTCTCCTCCGGAATCAACTTCAGAGAGGAGGGCTTGTTCACTCGGTCCATGGTAAACTGAGGGAGTCCACTCGACTGCCCCGGCGTCGACTGGTCCTGGCAGTAGAACCAGGTCGACTGCCAGCCTCTGACTGACTTGGGAAAGGTCATGGGCGGGAAGGTGCTCTTATTCCTCACCTGGATCCCCAGACCCCCACACATTTGGACGACTCGGGTTCTTTCATCGCCTGGGCTCGCCTTCTTCACGGTCTGAGAGCGACACGTGAATATATGCTTGAACAAACCCCAGTGCGGTCGACAGCCCAGGAAACCCTCACACATGGACACGAACGCGGCAAGATAGGCGATAGAATTTGGGGTAAAGTGGTGGAGCTGCGCTCCAAAGAAGTTCAAGAAGCCACGGAAGAAAATACTCGGCGGCAAAGAAAATCCACGATCAACATGGGTGGCCAAGAGCACGCACTCACCCTCTTCTGGCTGGGGCTGCCACTCCTTCCCCGGAAGCCTCGCAGCTCCATGAGGGATCAAGCCCTCGTTGGCCATGTCGAGGAGATCTTTTTCTGTGATGGTCGACTGGATCCAGTCTCCTTGGACCCAGCCCTTCGGCAGGCGGGATCTGGACGAAGACCCGCCGCGGCTGGTAGATCTCCCCTTCGCCTTCTCCGACGCCGACGCCTTCTTCGCACGTTCCAGCGCTGCCGTCTTCTCCTTGGCCATGGTTTCCGGCGAGATGCGCGAGGGGAAGTTGTGCGGGGGCGAGAGCGAGCGCGCCGGACGGGGACGAAGGGAGCAGAGAGAGAGAGAATGCTGAGGCACAGTACAAAAAATCCTCGCCGGGCGCATTTATAAGGTCCCTTCCGAGTGGATGACAGGTGGGCCCGGTCGATCTAATCATATCCAGGAACAGTTATGCAGACGGGATACGTGGCGAAGAAAGCGGCGCGGAGATCGAGGCGTCTATGTCCCGTCCCATCCGAACGCCGCGGTCCGCTCCGCTTCGCGCGCGTCCCCAAATTTCACATCCCGCGGAATCCGCGAACGGCAGATCGGTCTGTCAGACGCGGGGTTTCCCGCGATCCGTCGCTCGGAGATCGTCGAAGCCCGAAAGATCACTCGACGAAAGAAGAGAATGGATCGAGTCGATTGAAGACAAGTTGCTCACTATCGACGAAGAGATTCTTTGGTCCAGAACAACGCACGACCAGTGTGCAAAGGTTAATCGGAAACAACATCAACTCCTTCCTCACTCGAAGCCTCAATCCATTCGGGGGCTAATGATGGGGTCATGTACCTAGGGTAGGGTCATGAACCTGATCTAAGTACCTTGCCCAAGGACACCCTTAGAAGAGGTCGCCTTCGAGTCGACCAACGAGGGACTCACTCGACTGACTTGAAGGACTCGACCATGAAGACTCACTCGACCACCAGAAGGTCAAGAGGCACTCTGCACTACAACGGCCTGTAATTAAGTAGGCTTTATGATAGTAAAGACACTTTATGTGGGGCGTTACCAGTAACGCCCCGGACTTAACTCACCTTACATCCTCTCATACGTGGGCTGGCTGGGGTCCTGGCGCACTCTATATAAGCCACCCCTCCACAGGTAGAGGGGTTCGGCACCTTGTAACTCATATACTCATAATCCACTCGACCGCCTCCGGGCTCCGAGACGTAGGGCTATTACTTCTCCCGAGAAGGGCCTGAACTCGTACATCCCTTGTGTTTACAACCTCTCCATAGCTAGGACCTTGCCTCTCCATACCTACCCCCACTCTACTGTCAGGCTTAGAACCACGACACCCGGGCCTAGGGAAGGAGTGGTGCCAGCCCGGCACCGTGGGCGATGCTGCCCGAGCCGCGATCCTCTGGAGGCCCCTTTTTTCTTTTGTTCCATTCCCGCGCAGAAATTATGAAAGGCCCCGCGGGGGTGTGTAAAGATCGTGACGCTTTTGCCTTAATGCTATCGTCTCCAACTCATGTTGTGTTTGCGTCTCTCGCTTGAGCTCGGTTTCCCCCTTTAACTCTTGCGGTAGCTTAGTGCTCTACGCCAACAGGACCTAGTCCCCGGACAAGCTCCAGTCGTCGCTGGTATGCCAGGTCGTGATGTCATGCTCAAGGCCAGGAGGTGAGCGGCCGTGCGGTAAGAGCCCCCGAGGTGTGATGCTCAGGAGGTCCCCTTTAGCGTGCAAGGTTCCCCCGAAAGACTAAGAGGGAAGTTTTCCTTGCATGAGCGAAATCGCATGAGACGAAATGCTAGTAATGAGGTCCACGCCTACGTGTGTGAGGCGACTTATCTTGGCGAGCCTGCACGGTCTCCTTGCTGCGAGGGCGAGCTTCTTGTGCGACATAGGCTGCGCCTTCCTCCTGACCGTGCCCCCCTTGCAGGGCCCCTACCGTCTCCATCTCTCCCGCTCGTTAGGGTGATCTACGTCCTTGGGACCCAGCTCTTGAGCGAGGCTCATCCACCACTGGTATGCCAGGTCGCGATGTTGTGGTCAAGGCCAGGCGGGTGAGGGCTCGAGGGCCGGTAGGAGCTCCTGAGGCGCGATGCTCAAGCACCCCCTTTAACGTGCAAGCAGTCTGCACAAGAGAGGAGCAGCATGCCCCACGAGGGTGCCTGAGAGGGGTCGGCCCCCTTGGCACACGGCGCGGTGCCAGTGAAGCCACCTGTGGTCCTTCCTCCGACGATCCCTTCGGGTTAGCCATAAAGCACAATAGACAGTCACGCTTGCTATCCTACCCGTGATCTTTCCGCAAGAAGACGAAGGCACTAAGGACCCGGTGAGGTGACGTGTGCGGGGTCGGCCGCGGGCCAGAGCTCAGTTTCTTAGATTTGTTAACGCTGTTGGGACGGACCCGAGCACAGAAGCCGTGCTAGCAGCCCCCGTTGCAAGATGAGCGGGAGGCAAGTTAGCAACACGCAGAATCCACGAGAGGCAACACCATAGATGACGGGTCAACAAGCGTGATGTTAACGATCATAAAAACTCGAGCATGCATAAATGGTCTGAGTACATAAATCAAAATGATGCACTATGGGCGGGGCCCCGGCAGCCTGAGGATGATGCAGCCCGAGGGGCGCCCTCAGTTGAACAAACCAAAAAATCACCTGGCACCATCATTGTAGAACCGTTGGACTAGCTGAAGACGCGCGCCACAGAGATGGCTCCTCATGGGCCAGCCGGCTCCTGAAGCCCAAGGGGCTCCGAAGGTCCGGGGGGCTCGTGAAGTTCTGATACCTCCTCCATCAAGATCGCCTGGCGCCCGGCCTCGTGAGCTGCCAGGACGCCCTGCATGTAGCGCTGGTGGAATGCAGCCACGTTCAGCAAGCTGAACAACATGTGGACATAGCTGCAGGGGTAGCCTCCACTCCGGCCGATGCGGGACAGCCAGAAGAGCTCCTGATAAGCAACCCTGTTGAGGCCTGGGATGTTGACGCAGACGCACATCTCACTGCCCATGTCAGAGGCGGCAGCTGCACTAGATGATGTGGGGCAACACTCACCACGCATGGCTCATGCCTCCTGAAGCTCTTTGATTGCCTTGGTGATGAACTCCTGAGCGCTTGGCGCCTTGTGCCCTGCTCACGGAGGTGCGCGTCAAAGCACACCCCCACGTGGTGCCCAAACACCTTCCTCATGACGCTGGTCAGGTCAGACGCCCTCCAGACAAGAGCCCCCGAGTCCGTCCTGAGAGGGGCGTCGGACGCGCCTTCCTATGCGAGAGGGAAGGGCGCCCCAGCAGTGGGCGCAGGGCCTGAGGCATGATTTTCAGGCACCCCAGCCTCCTGACGGCCCTTAGGGAGGAGCTGGTCGTAGGGCACTTGGAGCGTGTCAATCATCTTGACGGAGAGAACATTGAGCCCTGCGCCACCGTCGTGAGGGTCTTGGTCATGAGGACGTTGCCGATGGTCGGCGTGCAGAGCATCAGGGGCGAGCCAGCGGCGGCTGAGCACTTGAGTTGGTCCATTGAGTCAAAGGTGATGGCATGCTTGGACCACCTGAGGGGGCGCGACGCCTCAAGCTTGGGGACGACCATGTTCACTATTGGGTAACGTAGCATGAAATTTCAAAAAAAAAATCCTACGCTCACGCAAGATCTATATAGGAGATGCATAGCAATGAGAGGGGGATAGTGTGTCTATGTACCCTCATAGACCGAAAGCGGAAGCGTTTATCACGCAGTTGATGTAGTCGTACTCTTCGCGATCCGATCACGATCCAACCGATCTAGTGCCGAACGGATGACACCTACGAATTTAGCACACGTGCGGCTCGATGATGTCTCCTCCTTCTTGATCCAGCAAGCGGGAGAGGAGAAGTAGGTGGGATCACAACCAACACGACGGCGTGGTGGTGATGGTGGTGGTGGAGCACCAACAGTGCTTCGCTAAGCGTCGCCAGACGAGGCGGTGGAACTATGGAGTAACGAGAGATAGAGGGGCGCCAAGGGCTTGGTGTGTCCTCTTGGGGCTCCCCCTCCTCTCTATTAGGTGGAGGGGCATGGAAAACAACCCCTCCAAGCCCTAGGGCGCAGCTAAGGGGGAGAGGACTTGGACTCCAAGTCCAATCCTATTCCTACTAGGACTCCTTCCTTTTTTGCCTTCCCTAGCCACATGGGATTTTGAGGACTTGGTGTAAGGGAAAGGCACCTCCCCGCAGCCCATGCTAGCCCTTGGGTCGTGGTGAACCATTTGCGGACTTCCGGACCACTCCGGAATCCTCCGAAACCTTCTGGAAGCTTCCCGGTACAATACCGAAAAAACTGCACCTTTTTCTGGAAACCAAAATATGACTTACCATATATAAATCTTTACCTCTCGACCATTCCGAGACTCCTTGTGACGTCCGGTTCTCACCTGGGACCCCAAACAACATTTGGTTACCACTTATCAAATATCCCAATACTACTCTAGTGTCAACGTACATTAAGCGTGCGACCCTACGGGTTCGAGAACTATGTAGACATGACCGAGACACTTATCCGGTCAATAACCAATAGCGGAATCTGGATGCTCATATTGGCTCCCACATATTATACAAAGATCTTTATCGGTCGAACCGTTATGACAACATACGTTATTCCCTTTGTCCATCGGTATGTTACTTGCCCGAGATTTGATCGTCGGTATCTTCATACCTAGTTCAATCTCGTTACCGGCAAGTCTCTTTACTCGTTCCGTAATGCATCATCCTGCAACTAACTCATTAGTCACTTTGCTTGCAAGGCTTCTTATGATGTGCATTACCGAGAGGGCCCAAAGATACCTTTCCGATACTCAGAGTGACAAATCCTAATCTTAATCTATGCTAACCCAACAAACACCTTCAGAGATACCTATAGAGCATCTTAATAATCACCCAGTTATGTTGTGACGTTTGATAGCACATAAGGCATTCCTCTGGTATCCGGGAGTTGCATAATCTCATAGTCGAAGGAATATGTATTTGACATGAAGAAAGCAATAGAAATAAAACTTAATGATCAATATGCTAATCTAAAGGATGGGTCTTGTCCATCACATCATTCTCCTAATGATGTGATCTCGTTCATCAAATGACAACACATGTCTATGGTTAGGAAACTTAACCATCTTTGATTAACGAGCTAGTCTAGTAGAGGCTTACTAGGGACATGGTGTTTTGTCTATGTATCCACACATGTATCAAGTTTCCGGTTAATACAATTCTAGCATGAATAATAAACATTTATCATGAAATAAGGAAATATAAAATAACAACTTTATTATTGCCTCTAGGGCATATTTCCTCCAGTCTCCCACTTGCACTAGATTCAATAATCTAGTTCACATCGCCGTGTGATTTAACACCAATAGGTCACATCTTTATGTGATTAACACCCATAGTTCACATCGCCATGTGACCAACACCCAAAGAGTTTACTAGAGTCAATAATCTAGTTCACATCGCTATGTTATCAACACCCAAAGAGTACTAAGGTGTGATCATGTTTTGCTTGAGAGAGAAATTTAGTCAACGGGTCTGCCACATTCAGATCGGTATGTATTTTGCAAATTTCTATGTCTACAATGCTCTGCATGGAGCTACTCTAGCTAATTGCTCCCACGTTCAATAGATATCTAGATTCAGACTTAGAGTCATCTAGATCAGTGTCAAAGCTTGCATCGACGTAATTCTTTATGATGAACTCTTTATCACCTCCATAACCGAGAAACATTTCCTTAGTCCTATTAGGTAGCTAAGGATAATTTTGACCACTGTCCAATGATCTACTCCTGGATCACTATTGTACCCCCTTGCCAAAACTCAAGGCAAGGCACATAACAGGTTTGGTACACAACATGGCATACTTTATAGAACCTATGGCTGAGGCATAGGGAGTGACTTTCATTCTTTCTCTATCTTCTGCCATGGTCGGGCTTTGAGTCTTACTCAACTTCACACTTTACAATACAGGCTAGAACTCCTTCTTTGACTGATCCATTTTGAACTCCTTCAAAATCTTGTCAAGGTGTGTGCTTTGTGAAAGTCCTATTAAGCATCTCGATCTATCTCTATAGATCTTGATGCCCAATACATAAGTAGCTTTACCAAGGTCTTCTATTGAAAAATACTTATTCAAGTATCCTTTTATGCTACCTAGAAATTGTATATCATTTCCAATCAACAATATGTCATCCACATATAATATTAGAAATGCTATAGAGCTCCCACTCACTTTCTTGTAAATACAAGCTTCTCCAAAAGTCTGTATAAAACCATATGCTTTGATCACCTCATCAAAGCATATTACAACTCCGAGATGCTTGCACCAGTCCATAGATGGATCGCTGGAGCTTGCACACTTTGTTAGCACCTTTAGGATTGACAAAACCTTCTGGTTGCATCATACACAACTCTTCTTTAAGAAATATCCATTTAAGGAATGCAGTTTTGACATCCATTTGCCAAATTTCATGAAATGTGGCAATTGCTAACATGATTCAGACGGACTTAAGCATCACTACGGTTGAGAAAGTCTCATCATAGTCAACCCCTTGAACTTGTCGAAAAACCTTTTGTGACAAGTTGAGCTTTGTAGACAGTAACATTACCATCAGCGTCAGTCTTCTTCTTGAAGATCCATTTATTCTCTATGGGTCGCTGATCATCGGGCAAATCCACCAAAGTCCACACTTTATTCTCATACATGGATCCTATCCAGATTTCACGGCCTCAAGCCATTTATCAAAATCTGGGCTCATCATAGCTTCTTCATAGTTCATAGGTTCGCCATGGTCTTGTAACATGACTTCCAGAACAGGATTTCCGTACCATCTGGTGTCGATCGTGTTATGGTTGACCTACGAGGTTTGGTAGTAACTTGATCTGAAGTTTCATGATCATCATCATTAGCTTCCTCTCTAATTGGTGTAGGCATCACGGGAACAGATTTCTTGGATGAGCTACTTTCCAATTTGAGAGAAGGTACAATTACCTCATCAAGTTCTACTTTCCTCCCACTCACTTCTTTCGAGAGAAACTCCTTCTCTAGAAAGGTTCAATTCTTGGCAACAAAGATCTTACTTTTGGATCTATGGTAGAAGGTGTACCCAACAGTTTCTTTTGGGTATCCTATGAAGACGCACTTCTCCGATTTGGGTTCGAGCTTATCAGCCTGAAGCTTTTTCACATAAGCATCGCAACCCCAAACTTACAAAAACAACAACTTAGGTTTCTTGCCAAACCACAGTTCATACGGTGCCGTCTCAACAGATTTAGATGGTGCCCTATTTAACGTGAGTCCAGCTGTCTCTAATGCATAACCCCAAAACGATAGTGGTAAATCAGTAAGAGACATCATAGATCGCACCATATCTAATAAAGTACGATAACGACGTTCGCACACACCATTACGCTGTGGTGTTCCAGGTGGCGTGAGTTGTGAAACTATTCCACATTGTTTTAAATGAAGGCCAAACTCGTAACTCAAATATTTGCCTCCGCGATCAGATCGTAGAAACTTTATTTTCTTTTTACGATGATTCTCCACTTCACTCTGAAATTCTTTGAATTTTTCAAATGTTTCAGACTTGGGTTTCATTAAGTAGATATACTCATATCTGTTCAAATCATCTGTGAAGGTCAGAAAATAACGATACCCGCCGCTAGCCTCAACACTCATTGGACCGCATACATCGGTATGTATTATTTCCAATAAGTCATTGGCTCGCTCCATTGTTCCATAGAACAGAGTTTTAGTCATCTTGCCCATGAGGCATGGTTCGCAAGTATCAAATGATTCATAATCAAGTGATTCCAAAATCCCATCAGCATGGAGTTTCTTCATGCGCTTTACACCAATATGACCTAAATGGTAGTGCCACAAGTATGTTGGACAATCATTACCAACTTTGCATCTTTTGGCGTCAATATTATGAATATGTGTATCACTACGATCAAGATTCAATAAACCATTAATATTGGGTGTATGACCATAGAAGGTTATATTCGTGTAAATATAATAACAATTATTCTCTGTCTTGAATGAATAACTGTATTGCAATAAACACGATCCTATCTTGTTCATGCTCAACGCAAAAACCAAATAAAATTTATTTAGGTTCAACACTAATCTCGAAAGTATAGGGAGTGTGTGATGATGATCATATCAATCTTGGAACCACTTCCAACACACATCATCACTTCACCTTCAACTAGTCTCCATTTATTCTGCAACTCCTGTTTCGAGTTACTAATCTTAGCAACCGAATGGGTATCAAATACCCAGGGGTTACTACGAGTACTAGTAAGGTACACATCAATAACATGTATATCAAATATACATTTGTTCACTTTGCTATCCTTCTTATCCGCCAAATATTTGGGGTAGTTCCGCTTCCAGTGACCATCTCCTTTGCAGTAGAAGCACTCAGTTTTTGGCTTAGGTCCAGCTTTGGGCTTCTTCACTGGAGTGACAACTTGCTTGCCATTCTTCTTGAAGTTCCCTTTCTTTCCCTTGCCCTTTTTCTTGAAAATAGTGGTCTTGTTAACTATGAACACTTGATGCTTTTTCTTGATTTCTACCTTCACTGATTTCATCATCACGAAAAGCTCGGGAATCGTTTTCGTCATCCTTTGCATATTATAGTTCACCACGAAGTTCTATTAGCTTAGTGATAGTGACCAGAGAACTCTGTCAATCACTATCTTATCTAGAAGATTAACTCCCACTTGATTCAAGCGATTGTAGTACCTAGACATTCTAAGCACATGCTCACTAGCTAAGCTATTCTCCTCCATCTTGTAGGCAAAGTACTTGCCAGTGGTCTCATACCTCTCGACACGGGCATGAGTCTGAAATACCAATTTCAGCTCTTGGAACATCTCATATGCTCCGTGGCGTTCAAAACGGTTTTTGAAGTCCCAGTTCTAAGCCGTAAAGCATAGTGCACTAAACTATCAAGTAGTCATCATATCGAGCTTGCCAAATGTTCATAATGTCTGCATCTGCTCCTGCAATAGGTTTGTCACCTAGCGGTGCATCAAGGACATAATTCTTCTGTGCAACAATGAGGATAATCCTCAGATCATGGACCCAGTCCGCATCATTGCTACTATCATCTTTCAACTTAGTTTTCTCTAGGAACATATCAAAAAACATAAGGGAGCTATAACGCGAGCTATTGATCAACAACATAATTTTCAAATACTATTAGGACTAAGTTCATGATAAATTAAAGTTCAATAGATCATATTACTTAAGATCTCGCACTTACATTGAACTAAACCATGTCCGATCATCACGTGAGATGGAGTAGTCATCAATAGTGAACATCTCTATGTTGATCATCTCTACTATATGATTCACGTTCGACCTTTCGGTCTCCAGTGTTCCGAGGCCATGTCTGTACATGCTAGGCTCGCACTACAAAAAAAAGACACATCTGTGACATTTTGGGCCGAACAAAAAAATTTCTGTCATACATATGACACTTCTATGATGATAATTGTGACAAAACCCGGTATCATCATAGATGTGGTGGGCTCCTACTTCTATGACAAAAAATCATGACAGAAAATGGGCTTTTCGTCCTGGGCGGGCCGGAGACGCAGCTGCATGACATTCATTGGGCCGTCCATGATGGAAAAAACCGTGGTAGAAGCGAGGGGGAGGAAAATTTCGGGGAGTTGCTGGTTACGGTGGGAGGTCGGGGGCCGAGCGATGCGTGTTTCTCTCATACACGTACGCACATGTGTGCGAGGCGTTGGCTCTAACTGAACCCGAGCGAGGCGTTGGGCTCTAACTGAACCCGAGCGATTGCACTGCAGGCTACGCGTTACTGAAGCCGAGCAATCGATCGATGGTTGTTAACTGAACCCGATGGAGCGATTCCTTCGCTACTGCTGCTAATTGAAGCCAACCGATTGGATGAACAGTGAGCGTTGCGGAGGGGG
>NC_057798.1:542250569-542251415 GCF_018294505.1 Triticum aestivum
GCCCGTGGAGGCTGGAGGAGGTCGACGGTGGAGATGAATAGTATCTCGTGGAGTCCCGTTTTGCGGTACGCCACACCCCTCCCGATGAACAGGACCCCCGTTTCGACCGTAGCGCTCCAACACAAGTCCGTTTCGTCCGTTTTGCTGTACGCCACACCCCTCCCGATGAACAGGACCCCCGTTTCGACCATAACGCTCCAACACAAGTCCGTTTCATCCGTTTTGCGGTACGCCAAACCCCTCCCGATCAACAGGATCCCTGTTTCGACCGTAGGAGGTCGGTTTCCTCCGTTTTGCGGTACGCCACACCCCTCCCGATCAACAGGACCCTGTTCCGAACATAGGAGGTCCGTTTCCTCTATTGTGTGGTACGCCAGGCCTCGTTTCCATCGCCTGTTCCGTCCAAGCCCTCCCGATGAACACGGCCACACATTCCGTTCCGACCCAGCCGGTTGACTCCCCATGAACACGACGACGATGCTGTTTCTCCGTTCCGACCCGGCCATGTACGTATGCACGAGTAGGCGTTCGAGACCCTGCCTGTATGTACGTACGTGGCCGTATTTTCTTTCTTGCACCCTCGCCGTTGTATGTACGTGTACATGCTACGTGCGCGCCTCTACATCGACACGTGCACGCCTCTACTACGACACGTGCGTGCCTCTACATCGACCACTATGTACGTACACTTTCGTGACCAGAATGACAACGCTACGTACGCTTCGACCAGGTGGGTCCCGACTGTCACGCACTTCCTTGCCTGCGAAGATGTAGCTGGTGGGTCCCAACAGTCAGGGGGGCGAATCGTTTTTTTTTTGCCCGGACGCACTTCCTTGCGTGCGAAGA
>NC_057798.1:542251541-542272933 GCF_018294505.1 Triticum aestivum
GGTCCCAGCAGTCAGGGGGGCGAATCATTTTTTTGTCCGAATGCACTTCCTTGTGTGCGAAGATGTAGTTGGTGGGTCCCAGCAGTCAGGGGGGTGAATCATTCTTTTTCAGATGCACTTCCTTGCGTGCAAAGATGTAGCTGGTGGGTCCCAACAGACAGGGGGAACATTTTTTCGCGAAATACGGTGGCCCGTTCGGTGGGTCCCTACTGTCAGGTGGAGGAATAATTATTTTACACGTAATAAGGAGGCACTTCCTTGCTGCGGCCGTGGACCCAGCTGTCAGCCTCTCCACGTACAGTCCATGTCCGATGGAAGCCATTCCTTGATCATGTTGACCACCCTGCGCCGAGAGCACCAGGGCGGTGGACGACGGCGAGGCCTAGGGAGGGGATGACGCAGAGCCAGGGAAGACGCGACAGTGGATGCCCACACGTAGAGGAGTATGAGGGTTCACTCGTTCGGCTGCGGTGTGAGGCTGCTGTCGCCGCACAATAACAGGGGGTGTGGGTGCATAGAGGGATGGTCTGGCCAGCGGTGGGAGTAGTAGGGGGCGTTGAGGCCTCCGCGGCATCACAGCCGACCACGGGCGGCAGGAGCAGGCGGCACGACCGGCGCTGCTTTGGGCGGCTGGAGCAAGAAGACCAGAGGTTGAAGAAGCACTACGGCCGTTGGATGGACATCGTACGATCACTGGAGCTAGAATCGTTCATATATTGACTAAAGTTGACAAAGGCCTCCGTCCCAGTCAACTTAGTAGGCCCACAAGTCAGCCTCCCACCAAGGTTGGTCCCAGCTAGCAGGGGGTATTCATTTTTTGTGCGTAATAAGGAGGCACTTCCGGTGGGTCTGAGCTGACAGCGGGGGAACGTTTTTTTCGCGAAATATGGTGGCCTGTCCTGTGGGTCCTAGCAGTCAGGGGGAAATGTTTTTTTTGCGAAATACTGGTGGCCCATCCGGTGGGTCCCTGCTGTCAGGTGGAGGAATAATTATTTTCCGCGTAATAAGGAGGCACTTCCTTACGGCTGCCATGGACCCAGCTGTCAGCCTCTCCACGTACAGTACTCTTCCGATGGAAGTCGGTCATTGACCACATTGACCACGCCACGCCGAGAGCACCACGGCGGTGGACGACGGCGAGGCCTAGGAAGGGGACAACGCGGAGCCGGGGAAGACGCGGCAGTGGAAGCCCGCGTGGAGATGAGTCCGAGGGTTCACCGGTTCGGCTGCGGTGTGAGGCTGCCGTCGCCGCAGAATAACAGGGGGTGTGGGTGAGTAGAGGGATGCCCTGGCCAGCGGTGGGAGTAGTAGGGGGCGCTGAGGCCTGCGAGGCAGCACAGCCGGCCATGAGAGGCGGGAGGCGGTCCCGCGGCGCTGCTTTGGCGGCTGGAGCAAGAAGATCAGAGATTGAAGAAACACGACGACCATTGGATTGACATCCAACGGTTACGTCCGCTAGAATGGTTTGTTGATGTAGTATATAATAACTAAAAAAATCTTGCATACGCGTTTAATAATTTATATATAGCTCATGGCAACTTCTTATGCAATTTATTGCAGTCGTTTTTTTTGTTGGCCAGGGCCAATTTCGCATATTTCTGTGGGTTCCAAACTATTTTTAATACCAAAATGTCGAGCCAGATTTAAAGTACTTTGAAGATATATTTAAATTAGGTTAATGCCTAGTGAAATAGGAATCCAAAAATGTGAAAAAATCACAAATTATAAAGTAATTGCCAATTTGTCATCTGTTTTTATATTTATAACCCATTTGATATTACTTTCAAGATTTGCAGGCATTTTGAAAGAGTTGCAGCCCATCAGGGCGTAGAAAAATAAGTAGGCCTGGATTGGGTATTCTTCAGAAAAAATAAATTGGGCTCATTTTCACAAAGAAAAAATAGCTGGGCTGGTCACATGGTGAACATAAAATATAAGCCTGGGCTAGACGGGCCACAGCCCAGTTCAAACCCTGCTCCGTCTCAACAATACCAAACAAAATATATACCGCTCAAGTAGCTACGTCCTAGGTGTCAGCCGATCTTGTGATGTTCTCTTGTCTATTGACTATATACGCTCACAATGTCGTGGGCTCCAGATGTCAGGAAAACACTGGGAGGAAGCATTTTATTTTTCCATACGCTGACGTGGTGGGCCCCTACTGTCATCCTCTCCACGTACTTCTGCTGATTCCTGTTGTTTGTTGACCATGTTGACAACGCGAGAGGGTGGCACCGCGACGAGCTCACCAAAGCGCGTAGAGGACGTCAGCGTTAACGATTTAGGAGACGGTGGGGTGGCAATGCGTGCGCTGAGGCGCAGCCAGCCGTGGGAGGCGGAAGCAGGCGGCCCCGCCGGCGCTGGTTTGGTTTTGGCGGCTGGAGGAAGACAGGACTGAAGAAACACGACAGACCATAAAAGCAGCAGTAGTACTTAACAACCTTAACTGAAACCAGCAGGGGCACTTATCAAGCAAAGCTGGAAGCAGTATGAGTACTTATACAGGTTCAACCGTACAAAGCACGCCTCGAACAGTGCTACTTTGCCTACAGTTAACCAAGGGTGAGGCCGCCAAGCCCCAGGACAAGGCCCAGGCGCCACCCCGCGCATCCACAACCTTCTGAAAGCGGCTTCATCTCGCAACGTGGTCAATAAACAGGATATTCACTTTAGAGCCATGGAAAAGCATGACCATAATCTTCTGTCCTATTCTCCAAGATGGACGGGCCTTCATTATTTGAGACCACCCACGAATAAGTATCTTTTCACCTCCAAGGGAAATTGAGTAGGTCGACATAAACATCATGTTGTGACCAAGCACAAGTCTGACCCGACCATGGTCAGGCATCTGTATAGGAATAATAGAACTCGGCAGTTCCTTTTTCAAGAAGATCACAACTGTAAAACTGTGTATAAGCAATAGTTTACGAACAACATATATAACAGAAAACAGCTCGTACCATAAGTTTCTCGACACAGTTGGACCTGTTCAACGAGTGCAGCAGTGGCACACATATCCCACATGGCCTTCCACCATTGAAACGCCCCACAAGGACCTCAAGACGATCAATAAAGTGTAGGAACATGTGGATGTCGTCCCAGTCAACTTCAGTGCCATCAGTAACAGCCGAGTTACTACAGAATAACAAACGAGCAGCCTGCTTAACTCTGAAAAACCTAAATGTGCCACTAATTATAAGAAAATATTAGTTAGAAGTAGCATCTTCGTGAGAGATTCGTTGCTACTTCTAAAGTTAAATTGTGATTAATTAGAGAGAATAGGTGGATTAAGAAGTAATCGAGGCAACAAGCAAGAATCAGATACAAAACTAACATGGATGAACAATTCGAACGATGTCGGGGTGGAAGATCGCAGTGAAGATGAGACCAGGTTCTGCTATTTCCATCAACATTCGTGCGCCAACTTTCAGTCCATAACACTTGAGAAAGTTTATCCAAGTTCGGCCATAAAAAAAGCAGCGATCTTCTTGGTTCATGAACCCAACTCGAAAGTAATATCCATGGATTGTCTTCACTGTGACCATTAAACTAGTGTATTCAGTTATGGCAAGGCCGAGCATCTTGAGTACATGTGTTCTGGCAGAGCAAATAATACACTGCAGGAAAAATAATATGAGAACACAGCATGTTCAAAAAAAAACCACCCTCCCAGATAGAGAAGAGGATTCTAGGAACATACTGTGCGCGTTTCAAAATGCTGTGGTAGGATGAGAAGGAACAAGTGTGGCATCTTGCCGAAGGCGCAAAAATCTGTAGGGTACTCGCACTTTGGGCACTGCAACTGAAACACACTAGATTTAGTACGAAGAAAAATGCATCAACGGCGGCGGCTGCCATCCTAGGATTACCTGCGACCAAGGAACTTGGATTTATCGGGGATGGATGAAGAATTCGTACCTGGTTCTCCATGAGAAAACCCTATGCAATAGTCGAGCGGGGGTTTTCTCTGAACAAGCAGATGATGGAGAAGGGGATTCAGGCCCAGTGAAATACTGCCGCTTCGTCCGTCCAGCTTACTGCTAAAAGCAGGAAAGGGGGGGGTTGTGATTTGATGGCTCATTGGGCATTACTGTGGCGCTACGACCGGGGTGTGTCTACCGTGAAGTTGTGCACTCTAATTTGTGCATATGGCACGTGGACCCCGTTGCGAGTTGCCCCACATATCAGCGAAAGGAAGTAGAAAGACAGGAGTAACTAGTTACACATAAATATATTTCTTGACAGAGAGATACTCCCTCTGTAAAGAAATATACAAATCTTTTATATCACGGGCTCACCTTGCCGAGAAATATACTCCCTCTGCAACGCACGGGCATTATGGGTGTTCAACTTTTTTTATGGGGGTTCAGCTGAGAATATAATACTCAGATAGGCTCATGGTTCTGGACTTTGGGCCACAGGCCGACCCTGCATGTTTGGGGGCCCATGTGTTCTACCTCAGTGCTTTTCATATTGCGAGTGATCGGTACTACGCTGGTTTTAGATGCTGTCGCAAGGCGAATACACAAAATTGAATAAAGCACGGCATGTTGGAATGAAATCGAACGATAGTTCCTAACCAGCAATCAGAGTTGCAATTCTATCAACAATATACCATGTGATAAATAATACTATCATACTACTTATACACACAGGACACTTGTTTCACCATGCCAGATTATTACATCAAAATCTCTCGGAGGATATATCAGTTCGGCAGTTGCGTGCTGCTACTGAAGAAATTCAGAGTTGATTTGGACCAGCTCTCCTTGCCGAGAAAGTTCGATTTTGACATCATCCCCTACCGCAAGATATGATTTAGATTTGAACCTTGACCATACTTTAGCATCAATCATCATGCGACCATCCTTTGTACTTACGGTATATTGAGCAGGTTCATTCACACCAAGGCTGCGCATGGTAAGAGAAACTTGGCCGCGGTCGCCCGGATTGTTGAACGACTCCCTCGTTGCTCTAGGAATTCTCTGTTTGAAAACAAGAAGACATACCCAAACAGTTAGATCAACACAGTGAATCATGTGAAACAACATGGGAAGAAAAAAGAACGGAGCACTTGGGCGGCCAATTCTTACCAAGAAGGTGGACATGTCGGTTTTTGTAGGGACTTTGGTATATGAAGTGCGAACTGCAGCCCAGTCTGTTGCCGGTGCAACTGCACGAGCCGACCAAATGCAAGTGCAAGTGTTGGTGCAGGTGCCAAAGCCGCTGCTGCCGGAGATGGTGCTCCTTGTAGAGCTGGTGCCGATGTCAATGCCCGATCCTCCGGTAGATCAGACTGATCCGCTGACGCAGTTGGTGCCCAATCCTCAGCTGGATCAGACTGAGCTACTGCCGCTGTCAGTGCTAGAGCAACTGCCGATGCTCGATCTATGCGAGACAGCGGCGATCGTGTCTGGTATGCTATGATCAGCTTTCTAACTTGACTAGGATCCGTGATCGTGATCCAGTTTTTTTTCTTCATTTCTTTCAAACGCAAGAAGGACTAATTGTGGCATTTTTGTTAAACCAAACTGCAGTTCATCATGGGGATTCAGCTTGTACTTAGACAACATACTGATCCAATTTTTCCCAGTAATATAAGTGATGGACAGTGCCTTCGTTACTGACACGACATAAGAAGTGAAACCTACAAAAATAGCCATCGTAGAGCAAACCAAACGGTTTATTCTGTGATGAATGCCACATGGCAAAACCTGCATCGTAAAATTGCAGGAAAAGAAAGAAAACATGACATTAAATCAATAAGATTTAGACCGTAAATCAATAAGATTTACTTGATGTGACACGAGTGAATCCTTACCAGGAAATCACTATGTTGAAGTACTAAACAGAAGATTGATCGTCCAACTACGCGTTGCATGCAGGGGCCCTGCCTACTCCCACAAGCAGGACAGTCCAAAGGTCATGACAAATTGTATGGACCGAACATCCATGGGACTGGAAATCCTGGTGGGTGCGATAAACCCTGCAATGCATACAGATATTGGAGTGTAACCATAATTGATAAACCATCCTCACAAAAAATATGATCTGGATACTTCAAAATGTACAGACTGAATTGAGTGGACAAACATTAACATAGACCGTTCTCAGGACTGACCACACACCAAAAGCGACAGTACTAAAACAATACAGGGTTCACAAACACAAATCAAGTACTGAACAATAGTGCTTACTACAGACAAGCAAAGTTGCACTAACTAAACTCTGCAGACTATTTCTTGCCACCGACCTACGGGATGAACCCCGCATAACTGACTAGGCCATGGACTTCGTGTGAGATGTCTACGTGCACCATCACCATCTTGTCAACCTTGGAGAACCTAACAGTGTGTCTTTCCACCCATAAACATGATGATGAAGATAGGCCACATCAGATTTGTTGGGAAGCTTTACAAGAACCACACCCTTCATAATCGAAGGCACAGCTAGGAAATTGTTGTGGTCAAGTACAGCCTCGAGAACACGCCTGACAACAATGCTATAGGAAAACACTAGTTCAGGACACGTGGCGACAAGGACACAACAGCTGGATAGTTCAGTAGTAGAACTCATCATCAGGTCTTCCAGTTCACACGGCATGACTTTGAGAACTTCATCTCCACCGCAGACCTGGTTCTAATTCAAACAGAAACCATATTTTATTACTACCTCCGTTCAAAAATATAAGATGATTTTCGATATTATACTCCATATATGACTACATATACGCACAAAAATGAGTGAAAAAGACACTAGAACATGTCTTCAAAGGCATGAGAGCAGAGGGATTACATGCAATATCCATAACACAAGTTACTGAGGCAAATATACCCTCTTAAAACGTAGCATTGATGTTCATAAATTACTCCCTCTGTCCCAAAATTCTTGTCTTAGATTTGTCTAGATACGGATGTATCTACATCCGTATCTAGACAAATCTAAGACAAGAAATTTGGGACAGAGGGAGTAGTTGAAAGTAATCTATAAGAAATCGGTGTCAACCTCTCGCATGTTTTGGTCAAAAGAGGAATTTAGAACCGTCATTTGGCACACTAAAATCACATGCAAGATCACCCAGAAAGTTGTACTGTACTACCAGTACTAGTACTGCGTGTTAGATAAAAAAACACGATCAAGATCGAGAAAAAGATCGTCAACAAGAGACATTACCTGGACTTGCTTAATGAGGGATCCCGGAGAAGGGGGCTTGGACAGGTCGATGGCTTTGAGCTTGTCTGCGGTAGTCTTGGCAGGGTGCTTGCGCTTCTTCGTACCATGAGCCTCGACGGTTTTGGCCAGAGCCATAGACATCACGTCGGCCGGTGCTCCGGCGTCCATCCAAGAGAGAAAGCTAAGAGAGAAGAGTGAAAGGAGGAACGAGATGAGGGAGAAGCGAAGCGAGTGGGGGTTTTCTTCAAGAGAGGAAGCTGAGAGAGAAGAGTGAAATGATGGTTGCTTCGTCCGTCCAACTTACTGTTGGAAAGGAGGGGGTTTTGTGATTTGACGGCTCATTGGGCATTACTGCGGCGGTTCGATCGGGGTAGTCTACCGTCACTCTACTACGGAGTAATTTAGTGCATGGCTGGTGGACCCAAGTGCCGGCTGTCCCACACGTCGATGAAAGTGAGTAATTTAGTGCATGGCTGGAGGAGGATCCGCATGGTAGAGCATGTCCACTGTTTTTTATTCTGAAGAAAAAAATGATTACAGCAAGCATTTCCACTCTTACGACGGAGGAGTGCGAAACACGGCAGCCACTTGAACATACACAGTGCTCCTACTACTAGGCATGTGCAGTGGTTCATACGTTAGTACTACACAATCTTGTTGCTAGTGTAGTAACATATGACGATAACAAATTATTTTGTGCGCATGTCAACTACTCCTATATGTAACATAGTACCGCTTTTTCGACTGTCCGGTCGAGAATGAACGGTGAGATCAATGTTAACAGAACTAGGTCCAGAGCGCACGGAGAGTACGGTGCTACAGTACTCCACGAAACATGAACCATATGAAGCACATCCTATAGTGTTAGACAGGGTGTATGAAGGGTGCACAGGATGGGAGCAAAAGTTCCCTTCTCGACCCACTTTTGGGTGTTTGGCAGAGTGCATGAACCATGAAGGGTGCATGAGTCCACACTAGTAGGTTGACAAAAATACACGAAGAGGAAACAATTATATTGGGATGAGAATGCAAACAAACACACCCACACGCTTTGTGCTATAGTGACTGATCTGCACCGTCTGAGTTTGATCCAACGGTCATGTTGCGCCGAGACATGGACATGCCCATGCAGAGGGCACCTAAACACCACCGAAGTCCCTCTGCTTCTCGAGGCGCACGACGTTGGTGATGCAGGGTGCAACCGTCCGCAGAGCCTGCTCCCGTTCGACGGTAGCAAGCTCATCAAAGATGGCATCCAATGGCACGAATGGATTCCAGTGACGGAGCCCTGAAAGGATTCGCCCGGCAATGGCGACGGCAGCCTGCAACCCCTCCTTGTCTAGCTCAGCCCCCACCATCACGCGGAGACGGCTCAGCTCCTCGGAGATATAGGTGAAGAAGGAGACCAGGTCAGGAAGCCGCAACTCGTTGAAGTCGACTGGGTGGTCGAACGGGTTTAGCCCGACGGTCGGCATCGTCGCGCTGGCACGACGGTAGGCATCGTGCAGCCGCAACATGTGTGTGGCAACTTTGTTCACCAAGTGGCTGAGGAGATCCTGGACCTCGTCACGATCAGCCCGCTCGCGCTCCAGCCGGCTCCCCTGACGTCCTATTGTATCTCCTGCTTTCTGCAGCAACGCCGCCGATGCCTCGAGCATCTTTGTGGTGGACGCCTGCCACTTTTGAAGCTCCATGAACTCCCACACATAACGGAGGAGCATGGTGTAACGCCCCGGATACAACTTTCCATATTCGTAACTCCAACTCTTGCCATTTCCGGCTATGTGATTTATATTTCCTCCGTGGTTGGGTTTTTGTCTGTTGTTTTGCATGTTGTTCTTGTTATGCATCTCGTCTCATGTCATCATTCGCATTGCATCGGCATCATTTTCATAAAACTTGCATCCGTTCGGGTTCCGCCGATTCTCTCCGTTGTCCGTTCGGAGTCCAGACACACGTCGCCTCCCAGCGCCCCGCGGCCAACCCCAGCGCGCCGCGCGTCCTCCCCCGCGCCCCACTTCAACGCAGCCCTGCCAGGCCCATCTGGGCCCGCCGAAGCCCGCCCGAGCCCGTTTGCCGCTCGAGCGCCCCGCGAGCCCCTAGCTCCCTCCTCCCGCTCGATCCCGAGTTGGATCGAGACCGCCGCCTCGCGCCTCCCGCCGGCGACCCGGCAGCCCCGCCGGAGCCAGCAGGTCAGCACCGCCCCGCCCCGCTCTCCCTTCCTCTACTCTCCTTCCTCCTCTAACCCCCCTCTCCCTCTGCTGCAGCACCACCATGGTCTCCATGGAGCTCACCGCCGCTACGAGTCGCCGGCGCTAGAGCCCTCCAACCTCCTCCCACGGCTGGATCCGGCACTGCGCCGCCCTGATCCGCCCGTTCCCGGCCCTTCGGCCTTGCCCCGCTCGCCGGAGCGCTATCCCGCCTCGCCGGTGCAGCGCCGCCGCCTCCTTGTGTCGACCGCAATGAGCAGGAGCTCGACGCCCCGGTGCCCTGTTGACCGCTTTGACCCCCCTGTGGGCCGGCCGCCCCTCCCCTCCGGCCCAGCGCGCCTCCCAGGCCCAAGCCGGCCTCGCTCGGCCTCTCCATCAGCCTGGGCCCTGGCCCAAGGGTGAGCACCTCCAGCGCCCCTCTCCTGTACACTGCTGGCCCAGCCAGATTCGGCCCAGAGTAGTTTTTTTTTCGTTCTGCGATTTGCTAATTATCTAGAGATTGCATATCTACAGATTACCCCTCCATGTTCATGCATTAATAACTCTTGAACTATGCTTCATATTAAAATGTATTATATATGTAAAATGTTTAGAATTTTGTGTAGATTAATAATTTTCCACTTTCATCCATGTTTAAAATGTTTCAAATGCTGTTTGTGTTAATTTGCTTAAATGCCATGTTAAAATGATTTATTTCGTAACTAAATAACCGTAACTCGGTTTTAAATAAACTTTATTTGTATTTGGGGTGGAAAAATGCCTAGATTAACATGGTGCACTTTATTTTCCTGTTTAACAACAATAAAATTATGTTTAGGGCAGAACAGTACCAAATTCGAATATTGCTCATGAGGATTTTTCCGGAATTGTTATTTGTTACTTCCGGCCTCATTTAAACTTGCCTAAATAGTTAGTTTACTTTTGCTTCACCTCTTGCCATGTTTAACTACATTTAATATTGTTGGATACATAACCGAGATCAAACTAAATAATTGTTGTGGTGTTTTGTCAATATGCAACTCGTTGCATATTGAGCTCCACTTAACTTGTAGTATTGCTTGTTGCACTTTGCCATGCCATGCTCTTTAAACCGGACATGCATCATACTTGTTTGTGCATCACGCCATGTTTATGCTTGTGCATTTACCATGTTGTTTGTTTCTTTCCGGTGTTGCTTCTTAGTTCCAGTAATGTTGCGATTGTGAGGATTCGTTCGACTACGTCCGTTCGTCTTCTTCATGGACTCGTTCTTCTTCCTAGCGGGATTTCAGGCAAGATGACCGCTACCCTGGATCTCACTACTATCATTGCTATGCTAGTTGCTTCGTTCTATCACTATGCTGCGCTACCTATCACCTTTTTTATCATGCCTCCCAAATTGCCATGAACCTCTAACCTTTGACACCCTTCCTAGCAAACCGTTGCTTGGCTATGTTATCGCTTTGCTCAGCCCCTCTTATAGCGTTGTTAGTTGCAGGTGAAGTTGAAGATTGCTCCATGGTGGATAGGATTTTGATTGGGATATCACAATATCTCTTATATTATTAATGCATCTATATATTTGGTAAAGGGTGGAAGGCTCGGCCTTATGCCTGGTGTTTTGTTCCACTCTTGCCGCCCTAGTTTCCGTCATACCGGTGTTATGTTCCCTGATTTTGTGTTCCTTACGTGGTCAGGTGATTTATGGGACCCCCTTGACAGTTCGCTTTGAATAAAACTCCTCCAGCAAGGCCCAACGTTGGTTTTACCATTTGCCTCACCACCACCTACTTTTCCCTTGGGACTAATTAACCCAAGGGTCATCTTTATTACAGCCCCCCCCGGGCCAGTGCTTGTCTAAGTGTTGGTCCGAACTAGAGCCGTTAGCAGCGCCCCCTCAGGGAAACTTGAGGTCTGGTTTTAGTTGTACGGATTGCTCATCCGGTGTTGCCCTGAGAACGAGATATGTGCAGTTCCTATCGGGATTGTCGGTGCATCGGGCGGTCTTGCTGGTCTTGTTTTACCATTGTCGAAATGTCTTGTAAACTGGGATTCCGAGTCTGATCGGGTCTTCCTGGGAGAAGGTATATTCCTTCGTTGATCGCGAGAGCTTGTCATGGGCTAAGTTGGGACACCCCTGCAGGGTATAATCTTTCGAAAGCCGTGCCTGCGGTTATTGGGAGATGGGAATTTGTTAATGTCCGGTTGTAGATAACTTGACACCAGATCTGAATTAAAACGCATCAACCGCGTGTGTAGCCGTGATGGTCTCTTCTCGGTGGAGTCCGGGAAGTGAACACGGTTTCTGGGTTATGTTTGACGTAAGTAGGAGTTCAGGATCACTTCTTGATCATTGCTAGCTTCACGACCGTTCCGCTTGCTCTCTTCTCGCTCTTGTTTTATGTTAGCCACCATATATGCTTAGTTGCTGCTGCAGCCTCACACTTTACCCCTTCCTTTCCCTTTAAGCTTTGCTAGTCTTGATACCCATGGTAATGGGATTGCTGAGTCCTCGTGGCTCACAGATTACTACAACAACAGTTGCAGGTACAGGTTATGCGATGATCATGACGCGAGAGCGATGTTTACTTGTTTTGGAGTTCTTCATCTACTTCTTCTTCGATCAGGGGATAGGTTCCAGGTCGGCAGCCTGGGCTAGCAGGGTGGATGTCCTTTGAGTTTCTGTTTGTGATTCATCCGTAGTCGGATGATGCTCTTTTGTATTGTGATGTTGTATTCGTGTGGCATTGTATGCCTTATGTATGTATCCCCATCTATTATGTAATGTTGATGTAATGATATCCACCTTGCAAAAGCGTTTCAATATGCGGGTCTATCCTTGGTGGGACCTTCGAGTTCCTTTTGGATAGGGTCGCATATTGGGCATGACAAGTTGGTAATCAGAGCCTCGACTGACCATAGGAGCCCCCTTGATTGTTGGCCTTTGTTGAGTCTAGAAGAAAACTATTTTTGAGTCTTAGGATTATATATATCGGAGAGTAGGATTCTTTTTACTCCTTAGCCCCTTCGTTGCTCTGGTGAGGTCTCCTGACGTAGATGTTTTGAATTTCCTCTCCTCAAATTTCATTAAATTTTTTTAGGATCACGCAGGTATCTTGGAATTGTTCCGATGGTTTTGTGACGAGAACATTGTTCTTGGTGCCTCCTGTCTATTATGTGGCATTGACCCGGGGAGTTGAGCTCCGAGGTGTTGTCGTCACAATTTTATCATTGCAGTTCTGGAATACCTGAGTTTTGCCGACATCGAAAATCTCTTTTATGCAGTTGTTGGTGAGATAACCTCGACGTCACCCAGTACTGGGGAGTTCGGGAGTATTGCCATAACTCGTATAACGGATGCTTTTCGAAGGTTGAGGTACACGATTTTCGGAGTTTTCTTGGTTATGTGTTGACGGATGGATACAGTTGGATGTAGGGACTGTTAGTTTGGGTGAGATATATTGCTTCCCCTGTATCCCCAACACCAGATTGCATAACCAGAAAGTTTCGGGAGTTTTATAGGTGGGAATTTTAGTAGCTCCTAGAATATCTTTCCGACAGATGCATGATATGGGATTGGGTAAATCTCTATCATATGTATTTGTTCCGGCTTATTTCTGCAAGCCAATCCTTTGTTTTGTTTTATTTGTGGTATTCGAGTTGCTTTGAAGTCAAATGTTGAATCCATACCTTTCCTAAATGGTGTTCTCATATTGCTATGTTAATACTAATCCTTCTTGATCATCGAGGTTGTCATGTTAATTCTTATTCAACCGGTGTGCTTCTCTTCAAGTGGTCCCAATCATTTTCAACATCCGCAAGATCAACTCTAAGTTTTCTCACCGGTGTTTGTGTCATCCGTCCCCAAGTTGCCTTTGTTTTCCCGCCCTCCCACCCATTTTCTTCAAGGACTCAGATTTCTTAATCATGTATCCTTTTATTTGTGGGAAGTCTCTTCGTTCTTTGCTTTCAATGTTCTTATCCAGTGGATTTCCCATGAAGATGCTCAGCAGTTTCAAGCTCATCATCCTTCATCGTTGTTTCTTCTCCGGTGGATCCAATTCAAGCTTTCAGTGTTGATCATATTCCTTTCCTTGTGTCAAATGCTTTTTCATACCGGTGCACCTCTTAATCTTTCACTTCTCGCTATTCATTTGTTCTGGAGTGCTGAAGATATCTCGGAAGATTCGTGTTTCCATTCTTAATCCGTTCAAGCTATTTGGAGATTGTTATCTCATTCGAGCCATTTAATTCAACCGGTGCAATCTCTCTTTAAAATCATTTCCAACGGTGTTTTCTTTTGAGTGGGCCCTAACCCACAGGTCTTTTCCCAGGATCTTACCTGACTCTTCGAATTATCAGGAGCGATTCTAAAATTCATTTGAAAGTTTGACGTAAGAATGAATTTTCATCAGTCACATGCCTTCTCCAAGGTCGTTTTCAAATTCTTTTCATCTTTGTCTCAACCTTTCCTCTTTTAATTCTCCCGGAGTATCTCCAAAATTCATGGTGGTTCTCATCATCATTCTCAACATTTGAAGACCAAAGAATGACTTCTCTTAAATCTTGCTCCATTCTCTTCAAGATTCATGGTTCTAGCTTGATGCCATCCTCTCATAATTGTTTTCGATTGTGAGAATTCTTTTCAACCATCCGACGCATTTCAGGAGTTGCTTCCTTTCTTGATAATCCGAATGCCATCATTTCTGAATATTACTCATTCTCAACTTTCATTCATTGTTTTCCAAATCCCACCGGTGGTTCCATCAATACCTTCTCAAGTTTGCGCTATATATCTTTTAATTCTTTCTACGAGAATAAGTAGTATGCCAAATCCGTTGCTTGTCATCAATTTAATTTGATGAAGGATAAGCATACAATCAATCTTATTCTTATTTCCTCGAGGTGATTCAATTCTTTTCTTCCGGAGATTGTTCATGATGAAGTAATTCTTGGTTCTAGTATTCATCTTTTCTTTCCAGAGTTCCAAGTTCTCTCAGTTATATCATCGCGAAGCTCCATCTAAATCATTGCAAGGCTTCACCTTGTGTTTCCAACTTCTTTTTCTTTTCATCATCCTCTTATTATCGGAGTTCTTCATTGAGGCTCTACATGGTGGTTCATCAAGGATTCTTTTCATTCTTCAATTGTTCTTCAAGATTTCTCTCGAGGTGATGATCCGCCAAGCTATACTCAAAATTAAACATGGTGCTAAAAACATGTTTTGTTTTGAGGAGTTCAAGTATTCTTCATCTTGCATTCCAAAGTGCAATTCTTTCTGCCTTATCTTTTGAGGTGGTGTTATGTCACTCTTGACAATTTCCTTCATGTTTCATGATTCACATGTTGTCAAGAATGAGGTATTTTAAATCCATCAACCTCATTGTTGGAGTTATCTTGGGTTATATTTCACCTAAAGCCTTCCATCGGGAATGTAGCTATTTGTGGTGCTTATCACTAATCCAAGCTTTCTCCATATCCTTCTCGGTGAAAGAGGTTTTTCATCTCTTTGTTGATCTCAAACAAGCAATTGTTTCCTTTAGTGGTCGGTTGTCACCTCATAATGTTGAGGAGTTTTCCATAAGCCCACTACAAGCTTATTCGTTTCGTTGTTGGTTTTTTCTAACAACTCCATTCAATCCTTCTTTGCAAGGATGCTTTCCAAGTTCATTTGTGGCAGAAATTGTCATTTTCTTCTCCATCCCTTTTATCCCAGCAATCTAGCTTCTATTCTTTCGTTCCGGAGGCATTGTGATGTTGCTCTCTTCGCTCATCAACTCGAATTGTGAAGATCATGTTATTTTCGTGCTTATCCATTTAACCGGAGTGTTGTGTTCTCATTCAAGTTCTTTCATCTTATCAAGTTTTGCCTATCGTTTCAATCGGAGTGCTGTCTGAAATCCTTCTTACCCATTATGCCATTCTTTCAATAGTTCCGGAGGCAGTGTGTTGTTGATTTCATCAAGTATCATCTCATCTTCTCAAGTTCATATTCTTTTCCTCCCAATTCCAACCGGAGTGATGTCTTAATTGATATTTGTCATTCCTTGTACATCTCGTTTCAACCGGAGTGCTTGCATGTACTTCTTGTCCATTGTAACCCTTTTCTTATGTCTTTCAACCCCCAAGGTTCACATGGTGTTCCTTGTTTCTATTTTCTACCGCAGTACTCTCAATTGTGTTCATCTTCGTTGTTTTCTTTCTTCATTTTTCTCAACCTCTCAAGGTTCATGGTTTCACTCGTTTGTCGAAGAAGCAACTTAGTTGTACCTCTTCTTGTCCTCTTCTGTTTCTCCCTGGTGCCATCCTAGATCTCGGGACGAGATCCTCTCATAGTGGTGGAGTGTTGTAACGCCCCAGATACAACTTTCCATATTCGTAACTCCAACTCTTGCCATTTCCGGCTATGTGATTTATATTTCCTCCGTGGTTGGATTTTTGTCTGTTGTTTTGCATTTTGTTCTTGTTATGCATCTCGTCTCATGTCATCATTCACATTGCATCGACATCATTTTCATAAAACTTGCATCCGTTCAGGTTCCGCCGGTTCTCTCCGTTGTCCGCTCGGAGTCCAGACACACTCGCACGCGCCCACGGCACCTCCGAAATATTATTTTATAAGTGGCATAAAAATGTTCTCGGAATGGGTTGCAACTTGTCGTGCGGTCTTATTATAGTGTAGACAGGCCGTCTGCCAAGTTTCGTCGCATTCGGAGTCCGTTTGACTGCCCAACCGTTAAACATATAGCGGTACCGTTGCCGGTACCTTCGTCGGACGTTTTCGGTCTCCGAAAATAGTTGCCAGGCCGCACGTCATCTCTCTCCTCTCAGCCCAACCCTTCTACACAGCCCATCTACCCTCCTACCTAACCACCCCTCCGTTCCGGACCGTCCGATCGAGATCGAACGGCTGCGAAACAGCCTCAAACCCCCTCTCCTAGCCCCCCTTTTTCCTATTTAAACGCCCCCCTCAGTCCATTTTTTGGATAACCTAGTTTAAACCTACCCTAACCTCTCCCCTAACCCGCAGCCGCCGCCCCTCCTCGCAATCCGTTCCTGGCCACTCCACCTCCGCCACTTGTCGCCGCCGCCGCCGTGTCCCGGACCAATCCGGGCGCGACACATCGCCTCCCAGCGCGCCGCGCGTCCTCCCCCGCCCCACTTCACCGCGGCCCTGCCAGGCCCATCTGGGCCCCGCCGAAGCCCTCCCGAGCCCGTTCGCCGCTCGAGCGCCCCGCGAGCCCCTGGCTCCCTCCTCCCGCTCGATCCCGAGCTGGATCGAGACCGCCGCCTCGCGCCTCCCGCCGGTGACCCGGCAGCCCCGCCGGAGCCAGCAGGTCAGTGCCGCCCCGCCCCGATCTCCCTTCCTCTACTCTCCTTCCTCCTCTAAACCCCCTCTCCCTCTGCTGCAGTGCCGCCATGGTCTCCATGGAGCTCGCCGCCGTTACGAGTCGCCGGTGCCAGAGCCCTCCAACCTCCTTCCGCGGCCGGATCCGGCACCTCGCCGCCCTGATCCGCCCGTTCCCGGCCCTTCGTCCTTGCCCCGCTCACCGGAGCGCTGTCCCACCTCGCCGGTGCAGCGCTGCCGCCTCCTTGCGTCGGCCGCAACGAGCAGGAGCTCGACGCCCCGGTGCCCCGTTGACCGCTTCGACCCCCCTGTGGGCCAGCCGCCCCTCCCCTCCGGCCCAGCGCGCCTCCCAGGCCCAAGCCGGCCTCGCTCGGCCTCTCCATCAGCCTGGGCCCTGGACCAAGGGTGAGCACCTCCAACGCCCCTCTCCTGTACACTGCTGGCCCAGCCAGATTCGGCCCAGAGTAGTTTTTTTTCCGTTCTGCGATTTGCTAATTATCCAGAGATTGCATATTTATAGATTACCCCTCCATGTTCATGCATTAATAACTCTTGAACCATGCTTCATATTAAATGTATTATATATGTAAAATGTTTAGAATTTTGTGTAGATTAATAATTTGCCACTTTCATCCATGTTTAAAATGTTTAAAATGTTGTTTGTGTTAATTTGCTTAAATGCCATGTTAAAATGATTTATTTCGTAACTAAATAACCGTAACTCGGTTTTAAATAAACTTTATATGTATTTGGCGTGGAAAAATGCCTAGATTAACAAGGTTCACTTTATTTTCCTGTTTAACAACAATAAAATTATGTTTAGGGCAGAACAGTACCAAATTCGAATATTGCTCATGAGGATTTTTCCGGAATTGTTATTTGTTACTTCCGGCCTGATTTAAACTTGCCTAAATAGTTAGTTTACTTTTGCTTCACCTCTTGCCATGTTTAACTACATTTAGTATTGTTGGGTACATAACCGAGATCAAACTAAATAATTGTTGTGGTGTCTTGTCAATATGCAACTCGTTGCATATTGAGCTCCACTTAACTTGTAGTATTGCTTGTTGCACTTTGCCATGCCATGCTCTTTAAACCGGACATGCATCATACTTGTTTGTGCATCACGCCATGTTTATGCTTGTGCATTTACCATGTTGTTTGTTTCTTTTTGGTGTTGCTTCTTAGTTCCAGTAATGTTGCGATTGTGAGGATTCGTTCGACTACGTCCGTTCGTCTTCTTCATGGACTTGTTCTTCTTCCTAGCGGGATTTCAGGCAAGATGACCGCTACCCTGGATCTCACTACTATCATTGCTATGCTAGTTGCTTCATTCTATCACTATGCTGCGCTACCTATCACCTATTTATCAAGCCTCCCAAATTGCCATGAACCTCTAACCTTTGACACCCTTCCAGGCAAACCATTGCTTGGCTATGTTACCGCTTTGCTCAGCCCCTCTTATAGCGTTGTTAGTTGCAGGTGAAGTTGAAGATTGCTCCATGGTGGACAGGATTTTGGTTGGGATATCACAATATCTCTTATATTATTAATGCATCTATATATTTGGTAAAGGGTGGAAGGATCGACCTTATGCCTGGTGCTTTGTTCCACTCTTGCCGCCCTAGTTTCCGTCATACCGGTGTTATGTTCCCGGATTTTGTGTTCCTTACGCGGTTGGGTGATTTATGGGACCCCCTTGACAGTTCGCTTTGAATAAAACTCCTCCAGCAAGGCCCAGCATTGGTTTTACCATTTGCCTCACCACCACCTACTTTTCCCTTGGGAGTAATTAACCCAAGGGTCATCTTTATTACAGCCCCCCCGGGCCAGTGCTTGTCTAAGTGTTGGTCCGAACTAGAGCCCTTTGCAGCGCCCCCTCAGGGAAACTTGAGGTCTGGTTTTAGTTGTACGGATTGCTCATCCGGTGTTGCCCTGAGAATGAGATATGTGCAGCTTCTATCGGGATTGTTGGTGCATCGGGCGGTCTTGCTGGTCTTGTTTTACCATTGTCGAAATGTCTTGTAAACCGGGATTTCGAGTCTGATCGGGTCTTCCTAGGAGAAGGTATATTCCTTTGTTGATCGCGAGAGCTTGTCATGGGCTAAGTTGGGACACCCCTGCAGGGTATAATCTTTTGAAAGCCGTGCCTATGGTTATTGGCAGATGGGAATTTGTTAATGTCCGGTTGTAGATAACTTGACACCAGATCCGAATTAAAACGCATCAACCGCGTGTGTAGCCGTGATGGTCTCTTCTCGGTGGAGTCTAGGAAGTGAACACGGTTTCACGGTTGATGCGTTTTAATTCGGATCTGGTGTCAAGTTATCTACAATCGGACATTAACAAATTCCCATCTACCAATAATCGCAGGCACGGCTTTCGAAAGATTATACCCTGCAGGGGTGTCCCAACTTAGCCCATGACAAGCTCTCGCGATCAACGAAGGAATATACCTTCTTCCAGGAAGACCCGATCAGACTCAGAATCCTGGTTTACAAGACATTTCGACAATGGTAAAACAAGACCAGCAAGACCGCCCGATGCACGGACAATCCCGATAGGAGCTGCACATATCTCGTTCTTAGGGCAACACTGGATGAGCAATCCGTACAACTAAAACCAGACCTCAAGTTTCCCTGAGGGGGCGCTGCAAAGGGCTCTAGTTCGGACCAACACTTAGACAAGCACTGGCCCGGGGGGGGGGGGCTGTAATAAAGATGACCCTTGGGTTAATTACTCCCAAGGGAAAAGTAGGTGGTGGTGAGGCAAATGGTAAAACCAATGTTGGGCCTTGCTGGAGGAGTTTTATTCAAAGCAAACTGTCAAGGGGGTCCCATAAATCACCCGACCGCGTAAGGAACGCAAAATCCGGGAACATAACACCGGTATGACGGAAACTAGGGCGGCAAGAGTGGAACAAAACACCAGGCATAAGGCCGAGCCTTCCACCCTTTACCAAATATATAGATGCATTAATAATATAAGAGATATTGTGATATCCCAATCAAAATCCTATCCACCATGGAGCAATCTTCAACTTCACCTGCAACTAACAACGCTATAAGAGGGGCTGAGCAAAGCGGTAACATAGCCAAGCAACGGTTTGCTAGGAAGGGTGTCAAAGGTTAGAGGTTCATGGCAATTTGGGAGGCTTGATAAACAGGTGATAGGTAGCGCAACATAGTGATAGAACGAAGCAACTAGCATAGAAATGATAGTAGTGAGATCCAGGGTAGCGGTCATCTTGCCTGAAATCCCGCTAGGAAGAAGAATGAGTCCATGAAGAAGACGAACGGACGTAGTCGAACGAATCCTCACAATCGCAACATTACTGGAACTAAGAAGCAACACCGGAAAGAAACAAACAACATGGTAAATGCACAAGCATAAACATGGCATGATGCACAAACAAGTATGATGCATGTCCGGTTTAAAGAGCATGGCATGGCAAAGTGCAACAAGCAATACTACAAGTTAAGTGGAGCTCAATATGCAACGAGTTGCATATTGACAAAACACCACAACAATTATTTAGTTTGATCTCGGTTATGTACCCAACAATATTAAATGTAGTTAAACATGGCAAGAGGTGAAGCAAAAGTAAACTAACTATTTAGGCAAGTTTAAATGAGGCCGGAAGTAACAAATAACAATTCCGGAAAAATCCTCATGAGCAATATTCGAATTTGGTACTGTTCTGCCCTAAACATAATTTTATTGTTGTTAAACAGGAAAATAAAGTGCACCATGTTAATCTAGGCATTTTTCCACCCCAAATACATATAAAGTTTATTTAAAACCGAGTTACAGTTATTTAGTTACGAAATAAATCATTTTAACATGGCATTTAAGCAAATTAACACAAACAGCATTTTAAACATTTTAAACATGGATGAAAGTGGCAAATTATTAATCTACACAAAATTCTAAACATTTTACATATATAATACATTTTAATATGAAGCACGGTTCAAGAGTTATTAATGCATGAACATGGAGGGGTAATCTGTAAATATGCAATCTCTGGATAATTAGCAAATCGCAGAACGGAAAAAAACTACTCTGGGCCGAATCTGGCTGGGCCAGCAGTGTACAGGAGAGGGGCGCTGGAGGTGCTCACCCTTGGGCCAGGGCCCAGGCTGATGGAGAGGCCGAGCGAGGCCGGCTTGGGCCTGGGAGGCGCGCTGGGCCGGAGGGGAGGGGCGGACGGCCCACAGGGGGGTCGAAGCGGTCAATGGGGCACCGGGGTGTCGAGCTCCTGCTCGTTGTGGACGATGCAAGGAGGCGGTGGCGCTGTGCCGGCGAGGCGGGACAGCGCTCCGGCGAGCGGGGCAAGGCCGAAGGGCCGGGAACGGGCGGATCAGGGCGGCGCGGTGCCGGATCCGGCCGCGGGAGGAGGTTGGAGGGCTCTGGCGCCGGCGACTCGCAGCGGCGGCGAGCTCCGTGGAGACCATGGCGGCGCTGCAGCAGAGGGAGAGGGGGGTTAGAGGAGGAAGGAGAGTAGAGGAAGGGAGAGCGGGGCGGGGCGGCGCTGACCTGCTGGCTCCGGCGGGGCTGCCGGGTCGCCGGCGGGAGGCGCGAGGCGACGGTCTCGATCCAGCTCGGGATCGAGCGGGAGGAGGGAGCCAGGGGCTCGCGGGGCGCTCGAGCGGCGAACGGGCTCGGGCGGGCTTCGGCGG
>NC_057798.1:542273450-542288693 GCF_018294505.1 Triticum aestivum
GAGGAGGGGCGGCGGCTGCGGGTTAAGGGAGAGGTTAGGGTAGGTTTAGACTAGGTTATCCAAAAAATGGACTGAGGGGGGCGTTTAAATAGGAAAAGGGGGGGGGCTAGGAGAGGGGGTTTGAGGCTGTTTTGGAGCCGTTCGATCTCGATCGGACGGTCCGGAATGGAGGGGTTGTTAGGTAGGAGGGTAGATGGGCTGTGTAGAAGGGTTGGGCTGAGAGGAGAGAGATGACGTGCGGCCCAGCAACTGTTTTCGGAGACCGAAAACGTCCGACGAAGGTACCGGCAACGGTACCACTATATGTTTAACGGTTGGGCAGTCAAACGGACTCCGAATGCGACGAAACTTGGCAGACGGCCTGTCTACACTATAATAAGACCACATGACAAGTTGCAACCCATTCCGAGAACATTTTTATGCCACTTATAAAATAATATTTCGGAGGTGCCGCGGGCGCGTGCGAGTGTGTCTGGACTCCGAACGCACAACGGAGAGAACCGGCGGAACCCGAACGGATGCAAGTTTTATGAAAATGATGCCGATGCAATGCGAATGATGACATGAGACGATATGCATAACTAGAACAAAATGCAAAACAACAGACAAAAACCCAACCACGGAGGAAATATAAATCACATAGCCGGAAATGGCAAGAGTTGGAGTTACGAATATGGAAAGTTGTATCCGGGGCGTTACACATGGCACTCCTCTCCTCCTTGAGCTCACGGAGCTACACGTCCTTGGCCCTGAGCTCCGCATCCTTGGCATGGACCTCCTGTGTCAGGTGCCTCACCTCGGACTCCGTGATCTGCTGCGCCGCCATGGCACCAGGTAGAAGCAATGGGGAGAGGAAGCAAAGGGGGAGAAACGGCTGAAAGGCAATGCAATCTACGGGAAGGCGGGGAGAGCCAGCCGAGGAGCGGGGAATCTTTTGGTTTTCACTACGATAAAACACTAGTCGACGACTTCAGACATCAGGGAGCAGTGGGTTTTTATAGGCGGAGTCATTGTGACTAATTGCTTCCTCGCCTGCTCCCGTCAATCAAAAAATTAAAAATCCTACCACGACTGCTCCCGTCAATCAAAAAATTAAAAATCCTGCCGCACCCAAACACCAGAGCAACGCCGTGGTGGATATTTAAATTTACCTGCCGACAAGGAGATAAAAAAAGGGGTGAAAAAACAAATGTGGCGGCAGCCTAGCTAATCGGCCTAACTAGCCCAACTAGCTAGCCACCGTGCTTCACTAATGTACTCGGCGGGAAAGGTGGTCTTTCGTGATTTGATGACTCATTTACTTGCTTCGGCGCTACGACCGAGGAGGACCCAGAAAACGCGCAGTAGGGTGATACGTCTCCAACGTATCTATAATTTTTGATTGCTCCATGCTACTTTATCTACTGTTTTAGGCAATATCGGGCTTTATTATCCACTTTTATATTATTTTTTGGGACTAACCTATTAACCGGAGGCCCAGCCCAGATTTGGTGTTTTATGCCTATTTTAGTGTTTCGAGGAAAAGGAATATCAGACGAAGTCAAAACGGAACGAAATCAACTGGAGAAGTTAATTTTGGAAGGAAACCCACCTGATGGACTTGGAGTGCATGTCAGGGGAGTCCCGGGCTGCCCACGAGGGTGGGAGGCGCCCCCTGGGCGCGCTCCCTGCCTCGTGAGCACCCCGGAGGTCCACTGATGTACCCCTTGCACCCATATATACCTACGTACCCTAAAACTTCCAGAATAGAAGATAGATCGGGAGTTTCGCCGCCGCAAGCCTCTGTAGCCACCAGAAACCTCTCGGGAGCCTCTTTCGGCACCCTGCCGGAGGGGGGAACCATCACCGGTGGCCATCTTCATCATCCCGACGCTATCCATGACGAGGAGGGAGTAGTTCACCCTCGGGGCTGAGGGTATGTACCAGTAGCTATGTGTTTGATCTCTCTCTATCTCGTGCTCTCTCTCGTGTTCCTCTATGGCACGATCTTGATGTATCCCGAGCTTTGCTATTGTAGTTGGATCTTATGATGTTTCTCCCCCTCTACTCTCTTGTGATGAATTGAGTTTCCCCTTTGAAGTTATCTTATTGGATTGAGTCTTTTATGAGAACACTTGATGTATGTCTTGCCGTGATTATCTGTGGTGACAATGGGATATCATGTGCCACTTGATGTATGTTTTGGTGATCAACTTGTGGGTTTTGTGACATTGGGAACCTATGCATAGGGGTTGGCACACGTTCTTGACTCTCCGGTAGTAGCTTTGGGGCACTCTTTGAAGTACTTTTATGTTGGTTGGATGAATCTGAGATTGTGTGATGCATATCGTATAATCATGCCCACGGATACTTGAGGTGACAATGGAGTATCTAGGTGACATTAGGGTTTTGGTTGATTTGTGTCTTAAGGTGTTATTCTAGTATGAACTCTATGATGGATTGAGCAGAAAGAATAGCTTTATGTTATTTTACTACGAACTCTTGAATAGATAGAACAGAAAGAATAACTTTGAGGTGGTTTCGTACCCTACCATAATCTCTACGTTTGTTCTCCGCTATTAGTGTCTTTGGAGTGACCCTTTGTTGCATGTTGAGGGCTTGTTATATGATCTATCTATGTTATTATTGTTGAGAGAACTTGCGCTAGTGAAAGTATGAACCCTAGGCCTTATTTCCTATCATTGCAATACCGTTTACGGTCACTTTTATCGCTTGCTACCTTGCTGTTTTTATAATTTCAGATTACAATTACTTTTATCTACTATCTATTTTGCACTTGTATGACCATCTCTTCGCCGAACTAGTGCACCTATACAATTTACCATTGTATTGGGTGTGTTGGGGACACAAGAGACTCTTTGTTATTTGGTTGCAGGGTTGTTTGAGAGAGACCATCTTCATCCTACGCCTCCTACGGATTGATAAACCTTATGTCATCCACTTGAGGGAAATTTGCTACTGTCCTACAGACCTGTGCACTTGCAGGCCCAACAACGTCTACAAGGAGAAGGTTGCGTAGTAGACATCAAGCTCTTTTCTGGCGTCGTTGCCGGGGAGGCTAGGTAAAGGGTACTCACACTCCGTCAACTAAGCTCTTTTTTTTGGCGCAGTGAGTGCTTGAAGGTATATCTTTAGATCTTGCAATCGAATCTTTTTGTTTCTTGTTTTATCACTAGTTTAGTTTCTAAAATAAAACTAAAAAAATGGAGTTAAGTTTGTCTCATACGCTTCGTCTTTTTAATATCTTTTGTGAGTATGATGGAAAGAAAAATTGTGCTCAAGTGCTAGAAGAAGAATTACATAGAATGCTTGGCATGAAATATGTGAATGATGAGCATGATTGCAATGTTGTTAGTATGAATTCCTTGAATATCCATGATGCTAATGATATGCAAAGCCACAAGATTGGGGAAGCTATGTTTGATGGAGATGATATTTTTTTGTCCCCCAAGCTTTGATGAGCAAATTTACTATGATGAAAGCATGCCTCCTATCTATGATGATTATTGTGATGACACGTATGCTTTGAAGAATAATGATAATCATGAAACGTGTCATCTTGATCTTAATTTTCAATCACATGATAGTTATTTCGTTGAGTTTTCTCCCACTACTATTCATGAGAAGAAATTTGCTTATATTGAGAATAGTAAATTTTCTATGCTTGTAGATCATGAAAAGAATGCTTTAGGTGCTGGTTATATTGTTGAATTCATTCATGATGCTACTGAAAATTATATGAGGGAGGAACATATGCTTGTAGGAATTGCAATAATGCCAAGTTTCCTCTCTATGTGCTCAAAATTTTAAAGTTATGCTTGTTTTACCTTCCTATGCCAGTTGATTATTGTTCCCACAAGTTGTTTGCTCACAAAATCCCTATGCATAGGAAGTGGGTTAGACTTAAATGTGCTAGTCTTATGCTTCATGATGCTCCCGTTATGTTTCAATTCTTATCTTTTATGTGAGCATCATTGCCATCATCATGCCTAGCTAGAAAGGCATTAAAGAAAAGCGCTTGTTGGGAGACAACCCAATATTTATCCTTACTTTTTTTGTGTGTCCACATGATTATGATACTGTAGTAATCATGTTTTATAGCTTTTGTTTCAATAAAGTGCCAAGTAGAACCTTTGGGAAGACTTGGGTGAAGTTTATGTGATCTTGCTGTGAAAAACAGAAACTTTAGCGCTCACGAGATTAGCTGCCATTTTTTACTGGAGAGTGATTTTAGGTTGATTCTTTTTGAAGATGATTAATAAACAAATTCCGCAGGTCCAGCAATTTATTTCATAATTTTTTGGGTTCCAGAAGTATACGTTTTATACAGATTACTACAGACTGTTCTGTTTTTGACAGATTCTGTTTTCATTGTGTTGTTTGCTTATTTTGATGAATCTATGAGTAGTATCGTAGAGTATGAAGCATAGATAAGTTAGAATATAGTAGATATTACACCCATGTGAATTTAGAATGAGTTCATTACAGTACCTAAGTGGTAGTTTTATTTTCTTATACTAACGGAGCTTACGAGTTTTGTGTTGAGTTTTGTGTGGTTTAAGTTTTCAAGTTTTGGGTAAAGATTCAATGGACTATGGAATAAGGAGTGGAAAGAGACTAAGCTTGGGGATTCACAAGGAACCCCAATGTAATATTCAAGGACAACCAAGCAACTAAGCTTGGGGATGCCCCGGAAGGCATCCCCTCTTTCGTCTTCGTTCATCGGTAACTTTACTTGGAGCTATATTTTTATTCGCCACATGATATGTGTTTTGCTTGGAGCGTCATTTTATTTTGATTAGTCTTTCTTTCTGTTAGTTGGAATAATGTTTTGCATCTTTAGTTTCAATAAAAAAAAGTCAAGGATAGCCATTGCCATGCTTATTTTGCTAGTATACATGTTGCTGTTTGAAAACAGAAAGTTTACCGCTGTTGCAAAAATTCCCTAGAAAAGTCAGAGAATGGTATAATGTTGAATCTTTTTGCATATTAAGCTCTGATAAATTTATTACAGTTGGAATTTTAGTTGTTTAATTTTTGGAGTTAGGGAAGTATTGTTACTCTTGCATTCTTTACAGACTGTACTGTTTTGGCAGGTTGCTGTTATGGTTGCATTGTTTGCATATGTTTACTTGTTTAATGATTCTATTTGAGGATAGGAGTATTAAATATGCAGAGGCATTTAGTATTCAATGTTGAATAATAATTTTAGTGATTTGTTACAGTACAAAATGATAAGATTTTGCATTGGTTTATACTAACCTATCTCACGAGTTCTTGTTGAGTTTGTTGTGAATGAAGCTTTTGATAAAAAGAGGAACCATGATATGAGAGGAATTAAGGAGACACAAAAGTTCAAGCTTGGGGATGCCTAAGGCACCCCAAGATAATATTTTAAGAAGTCTCAAGCATCTAAGCTTGGGGATGCCCCGGTAGGCATCCCACCTTTCTTATTCGACAACTATCGGTTAGTATCGGTTGAGCCTAAGTTTTTGCTTCTTCACATGAGTTGTGCTATCCTTGCAATGTCATTTTATTTTGTTTTGCTTGCTGATTGAATACAATACCAAGATCTGAAATTCTTTATTGAAAGAGAGTCTTTGCATAGTTGCATAATTATTTTTCTACTCATAGTGCTTCACTTATATCTTTTGAGCGTAATAATTTTTGCTCTAGTACTTCACTTAGATCTTTTAGAGCACGATGGTGGATTTTTTTTAAAGAAACTATTGATCTCTCATGCTTAACTTAGATTATTTTTAGAGTTTTTAATAGCATGGTAATTTTCTTAAAGATAATATACTTGGTATTCAAGATATGTGAAACTTTCTTTTGAGTGCGTTGAATACTAAGATAAGTTTGATGCTTGATAATTGTGTTGAGATATGGAGGTGATAATATCAAAGCAATGCTAGTTGGGGTGATTATGAATTTAAAGGATGCTTGTGTTGAATTTTGTGATTCCCGTAGCATGCACGTATGGTGAACCACTTTGTGATGAAGTCGGAGCACAATTTTATTTATTGATTGTCTTCCTTATGAGTGGCAGTCGGGGACGAGCGATGGTCTTTTCCTACCAATCTATCCCCCTAGGAGTATGCGTTTAGTGCTTTGGTTTTTGATGACTTCTAAATTTTTGCAACAAGTGCATGAGTTCTTTTGATTAATGTTGAGTCCATGGATTATACACACTCTCACCCTTCCACCATTGCTAGCCTCTCTAATACCGCGCACTTTTCGCCGGTATCATACACCCACCATATACCTTCCTCAAAACAGCCACCATACCTACCTATCATGGCATTTCCATAGCCATTCCGAGATATATTGCCATGCAACTTTCCACCGTTCCATTCATATGACACACATTACTTTTGTCATATTGCTTTTTGCATGAACATGTAGTTGACATTGTATTTGTGGCAAGGCCACCTTCATAATTTTCATACATGTCGCTCTTGATTCATTGCATATCCCGGTACACCGCCGGAGGCATTCATATAGAGTCAAATTTTTTTCTAAGTATCGAGTTGTAATTGTTGAGTTGTAAGAAATATAAAAGTGTGATGATCATCATTATTAAAGCATTGTCCTAGTGAGGAAAGGATGATGGAGACTATGATTCCCCCATAAGTCGGGATGAGACTCCGGACTTTATGAAAAATAAAAGAGGCCAAAGAAGCCCAAATAAAAAAAAGAGGCCATAAAAAAAGAGAAAAGGCCCAAACAAAAAAAAGAGAGAAAAAGAGAGAAGGGACAATGTTACTATCCTTTTACCACACTTGTGCTTCAAAGTAGCACCGTGATCTTCATGATAGAGAGAGTCTCATATGTTGTCACTTTCATATACTAGTGGGAATTTTTCATTATAGAACTTGGCTTGTATATTCCAATGATGGGCTTCCTCAAAAGTGCCCTAGGTCTTCGTGAGCAAGCAAGTTGGATGCACACCCACTTAGTTTCTTTTGTTGAGCTTTCATATACTTATAGCTCTAGTGCATCCGTTGCATGGCAATCCCTACTCACTCACATCGATATCTATTGATGGGCATCTCCATAGCCCGTTAATACGCCTAGTTGATGTGAGACTATCTTCTCCTTTTTGTCTTCTCCACAACCACCATTCTATTCCACCTATAGTGCCATGTCCATGGCTCACGCTCATGTATTGCGTGAAAGTTGAAAAAGTTTGAGATTACTAAAGTATGAAACAATTGCTTGGCTCGTCATCGGGGTTGTGCATGATTAAATACTTTGTGTGATGAAGATAGAGCTTAGCCAGACTATATGATTTTGTAGGGATAACTTTCTTTAACCATGCTATTTTGAGAAGACATGATTGCTTTGATTTGTATGCTTGAAGTATTATTACTTTTATGTTAATATGAACTTTTGTCTTGAATCTTTCGGATCTGAATATTTATACCACGATTAACAAGATTTACATTGAAATTATGCCAAAGTATCACTCCGCATCAAAAATTCTTTTTTATCATTTACCTACTCGAGGACGAGCAGGAATTAAGCTTGGGGATGCTTGATACGTCTCAAACGTATCTATAATTTTTGACTGCTCCATGCTACTTTATCTATTGTTTTAGGCAATATTGGGCTTTATTATCCACTTTTATATTATTTTTTGGGACTAACCTATTAACCGGAGACCCAGCCCAGATTTGGTGTTTTATGCCTATTTCAGTGTTTCGAGGAAAAGGAATATCAGACGAAGTCAAAATGGAACGAAATCAACTAGAGAAGTTAATTTTGGAAGGAAACCCACCTGATGGACTTGGAGTGCACGTCAGGGGAGTCCCGGGCTGCTCACGAGGGTGGGGGGCGCCCCCCTGGGCGCGCTCCCTGCCTCGTGAGCACCCCGAAGGTCCACCGATGTACCCCTTGCACCCATATATACCTACGTACCCTAAAACTTCCAGAATAGAAGATAGATCGGGAGTTCCGCCACCGCAAGCCTCTGTAGCCACCAAAAACCTCTCGGGAGCCCGTTCCGGCACCCTGCCAGAGGTGGGAACCATCATCGGTGGCCATCTTCATCATCCCGGCGCTATCCATGACGAGGAGGGAGTAGTTCACCCTCGGGGCTGAGGGTATGTACCACTAGCTATGTGTTTGATCTCTATCTCTCGTGTTCTCTCTTGTGTTCCTCTATGGCACGATCTTGATGTATCCCGAGCTTTGTTATTGTAGTTGGATCTTATGATGTTTGTCCCCCTCTACTCTCTTGTGATGAATGAGTTTCCCCTTTGAAGTTATCTTATCGGATTGAGTCTTTTATGAGAACACTTGATGTATGTCTTGCCGTGATTATCTGTGGTGACAATGGGATATCATGTGCCACTTGATGTATGTTTTGGTGATCAACTTGCGGGTTTCGTGACATTGGGAACCTATGCATAGGGGTTGGCACACGTTCTTGACTCTCCGGTAGTAGCTTTGGGGCACTCTTTGAAGTACTTTTATGTTGGTTGGATGAATCTGAGATTGTGTGATGCATATCGTATAATCATGCCCACGGATACTTGAGGTGACAATGGAGTATCTAGGTGACATTAGGGTTTTGGTTGATTTGTGTCTTAAGGTGTTATTCTAGTATGAACTCTATGATGGATTGAGCGAAAAGAATAGCTTTATGTTATTTTACTACGAACTCTTGAATAGATAGAATAGAAAGAATAACTTTGAGGTGGTTTCGTACCCTACCATAATCTATACGTTTGTTCTCCGCTATTAGTGGCTTTGGAGTGACCCTTTGTTGCATGTTGAGGGCTTGTTATATGATCTATCTATGTTATTATTGTTGAGAGAACTTGCACTAGTGAAAGTATGAACCCTAGGCCTTGTTTCCTATCATTGCAATACTGTTTACGCTCACTTTTATCGCTTGCTACCTTGCTGTTTTTTATAATTTCAGATTACAATTACTTTTATCTACTATCTATTTTGCACTTGTATCACCATGTCTTCACCGAACTAGTGCACCTATACAATTTACCATTGTATTGGTTGTGTTGGGGACACAAGAGACTCTTTGTTATTTGGTTGCAGGGTTGTTTGAGAGAGACCATCTTCATCCTACGCCTCCTACAGATTGATAAACCTTAGGTCATCCACTTGAGGGAAATTTGCTACTGTCCTACAAACCTATGCACTTGCAGGCCCAACAACGTCGACAAGGAGAAGGTTGTGTAGTAGACATCATAGGGCGTCCCACGTCAGGAAGAATATATGCGTGCACCACCCGGGAGGACCCGGAAACCGCGCGGTAGGGTGTGCCATGTCTCGGCACGGAGGAAAAATGTGCGTGTAAAAATATACTATATCAGACGTAGTACCTATGGTTCGACCTCGGCACCCAGCCAGTCGGTCGAAAACACCCCACTAGCCACACAACTTCATCATCCAAACATGGCACGGTTAGCTCCGTCTCAACCAGCCACAACGTCTCTTGTTCTAGGCAATTCTTCTATTTTCCAAGCTTTTTTTTCAGTTGTAATAACACCACGGCAAGCTAGCGCCGCTCTTCGTGTGTGCCCGTGCAAAGGTTAGACGATGGAGAGAAGAGAGATTGAGATCACAGACTTGGGACCCACCAGTAAGTGAGACAACGGTCATGCACGTGTTGACGAGGCACTCCCTCTACTCTACTCAATGCAAGTACTGTATAAAATCAAGTTGTGGGACAAAGCCAACAACCATTCGTTTTTTAGGCTATCGACTTACGCTTTGTAGTCCAGGTTGCCAGTTCGAATCTCGTCTTTCAGATTTGTTAGTTTTAGGTCCAAATTTGATTAATGACAAGTGGGACCCCTGTGTGTTGTTCCGATATTTCAGTGTAGGATGTTTTTTTTGAACAAACACTTTGCACAGTTAGACAAGTAACGGCACGAGTTACATGTATTTTGCAAGTTTACGAACAAGAATGATAGCGGCATAGAATATCACATCCACCCCGCAGCTTAGATACTATGGTGATACGAGTTTTTACACCGTTGGAAGTGAGATCCAATGGCTTGGGAGTAGTCTTTGTGATTATGCGCAATTTCCAAACTCTCCAAAGGTTTTTTTTGCAAATAAAACATTCAGGCCTCGTGTGTGCCGCTGCATCTTCGATCCAACGGCTCCCCGGTGCTCATATTAGGTGCTCCCCGTAGCTTAATTACCCGCTACGGTGATATGAGCATCTAGGTCGTATGATCAGTGATCAGATGGCACATGCATAGTACTTGTACTTTCTGCGCATTTCCCAAACTCTATCAGCCGTATATTGCAAAAACATTCAAACCTCCTACTATGGGCCGTTAGATCTCAGTGAACTCGTATCACCATAGAATCTATGGTGCGGGAGCACCTCATACTCTCCCGAGCGAGAAAACATAAGGTGCTATCGCGGCTTGGATGCTAGGGTGATACGAGCTTGGAGGTCGTTTGATCTGAGATCCAATGGCATCTGAGCAGTCTTTGTGCTTGTAAGCAGTGGTCGAACTCTTTTGGGGCTTATCTCCAAAAAAACATTCGAACCACCGAGGAGGTGTTGGGTCACAAATCCAACGCCTCCGAAGAGCTTGTATCACCAAAGCATTTAAGGTGTGGCAGCACATGATATTCTTACATATAGGAGAATATGATGTCCTCCATCATCTTAGATGCTATGGTGATACGAGCTTCGAGGTCGTTGGATATGGGATCAAAGGGCATCTAAGTAGTTTTTGTACAAATTGTGTGCAATTCTCAAACTCATCAAGGTTTCCTGCAAAAAAATTAAGACACATCATGTGAGCTGCCATATCTCAGATCTACAAGCTCCAAGCAAATCGTATCGGCATATAGCATCTAAGGTATGGGGGCACATGATATTCTCCCGGGGAGGAGGGGTGGGGCATGCACAACCAATCGGTGGTTGGGAGGGTGGGGACAAATATAATCTAAATAACCCTAAACAGAGCTCCACAATTTTATCTAAGGTCGAGGGGTTGACCCCCGATAATCATAGCTTCGCCTAAACACAACATTTGCATGTAATATAGTACTAGACTTAATATTCATGTTTCAGTTTCATGTTCATTTTAAATATTGAACTAAGGACCATGGATGTCTTACATTTTACTCCCCTTGTTCCTAAATATTAGTCTTTTTAGAGGCTTCAAATGGACTGGCACATACGGATGTATATAGACATATTTTAGAGTCTAGATTCACTCATGTTGCTCCGTATGTAGTCACTTGTTGAACTCTCTAAAAGACTAATATTTAGGAATAGAAGGAGTATTTTTGAATTCGTGTCATACATGCATGTGTTGGAAAAATAGATGCACTCTACTTATTGGATTGTTGTTGTGTTCGTGCGTGTGTGTCTCTGTGCATGTGTGTGTGTGTGTGTGGTCATATGCTTGATACATACAAAGTTTTCTCACCTCCATATTGTTCATCTTTTAAATTTGAATTTGCATTGGAAAACTTACTAGGGATACCATGAAATGTGAAATCCACGTTGAGATCACTATATCACAAACTCACTCTAATTCAACAACTCGTCATAAATCAATTACCACGTTGAGATTAGTATTTGCAAGGAAAATACGGGTATTGTAATACACATAGATTCGTTTGGCAATTTAAAAGGTTCCTTTCATATTCTCGAATGGTAGGACCCAACGGCGTACCAGCCAGACCTTGGCTCGTGTTGATCCTAAAAAAACGGGCTCGTGTCCTTCGGTGGCGTGCGTGGTACACACATTAGGCAACCCCAACCAGTCGAGCCTCAGCATTTCAAGTCGAAATATCTGGCGGCCAGAATTCCAGCCCTAGGAAATTCCCCTCATGTCCCCGGTCCATAATGACTACCGATGAACAACGGAGGGATGCTTTAGTAACTAGACAACGTTACCTACCGTGCCGAGCACGATTCAATTCCCTCTGTCGCCGCTCGTCAAGGTCACCTGTCAACTGCATTGCCTAGTACTACTACTACTACTACACCAGGATGAGCACAGAATTGAGCCCATTTGTTCGTGCCTAGTACTTGAGTTAATATATCAGGCAATGCACTGGTACGCAGGGATTATCCTTTTACGGTTTATAGGGCTTATCTCAAAATTTTAGTTTTCCCATTTTATAAGTCTCAATTTGGTTGTTCCCCATCACATGTTCAGATTTCAAGGTGCAATAAATCATTACATGCAAGAATTAAGAGAAAATTGACCAATGCATGTACTTTATGCATGCATGCATTGCAATTAATGCATTCATAAACACAATTTTTGAGGAAAACAAGCGCATTAATTGAGTGGTTTTGCAAACTACAACAATTGTTCCACCACTCACCATCTACCTTGGTTGGTGAGATTTTTGAATTGAGCCCTATAAACCGGAAAGGAGGTTTAACTAAGCAAAATGTTTGACCAAATCCATTCTTAAGAAATACAACAGGATAGATGTACGACTTGAAAATTTATTGCATGATGCAGGTTTTGATATTGTTTTGAATCCTGGATCTTAAATTTCAGAAAATCCAAAAGTGAGCATAAATTCTTGAAACTGAGCATGGTCACGTGATATGGCACAAATATTACTTCGTAATTTTTTTCTTCAATTCGAGACAAGCTGCTTATGACAAGTTGCACAAATGAAGAGTCAAGGTATTTTGGAACAAAGACCTTTCACGTTAAGGCGAACGCTTTCACTATTGAAACCATGGGCGTTTACGTGCTGCCACGAGTCCCCGCTTCTCATCGATAGGTGTCGTCCCAGCAAGCGTGTGAGTCGACGGGAGGTGTGCGAGCAGACCGCTGCGCCGGCTGTCAGGGAGGCGTGCGAGCAGACCGCTGTGCAGACTCACCGGGAGGTGAGCCCTTTGACCAGGCTCCGCCGCCCACCGTCATCCCAACTGCTCCCACTTTTAATGTCGCCGGCGCCGAAGTTTAAAATCAACCTTGCACTACCCGGTATCGCTACAATCCTCTCTCTTCCTCTCCGATTCTCCTGTCGTCTGCCTCCAACTAGCCTGACCTAAACATAGGCCATGCCACATCATGATGGTCTGCCCTTAGTGTTCCAGTTTCATGAGGAAGACACCGAGCCGGAGTCTCAAGAACATAAGGCGCTTTGGGACGAGCTTGAACTGCCCTTGCGGGAAGACGCCGCGCCTGTCCCCGCAACCATTCTTGCTCCTGTCGCCCCGACTGCGCCAGCGCCCATCCCCGTGGCATTGATGGGCTGGGAACCGCACATTGTCGCCGAGCTTGATTCCACGGGGTTCCACAAGGTCCCCGCCGACTTTCACGCGCCCGTGCACCTGCCAGTGCATGCACTGACACGCACGCCCGTGCCGGTGCCCGTGCACCTGCCAGCGCATGTGCCTGCGCATGCACTGACGTGCGCGCCCGTGCCGGTGCCCGTGCACACGAATGTCTCTGTCGCGTTGTTGACAGGGCCTATCCCCACGCGGGTGCCAGTGCCCCCTTCAGCGGCATGGATGGCCGCCGTCGACCGCTTCCTTGCACCAACGCTAGTCGCCTCCTCCCGCCAGTTGACTCGCTCCGAAGTCCAGAACATTTTGGCCTTCCTTGAAGCTAGGCCAACGTCCAGGAGTACGCCAACAACGGTGCAAGACGCCGCCGTCGCCGTCGGTCAGTGGCCCGACGACACACAGAGCACGACAGAGGAGCCGCTTCCCACCGCGAGACGCCCCCGCCGCCGCCGCGTAATCTAAATTTGCCATGAAAAACGTTCAGATTGCCATGCTTAAAATCCGAACGTTTATCATTTCCGTTTATTTTTATATCGATCATCGTATAATTTAAAGTCAGAGTCAGACTGAACGAAATGTATGGTTTGATCGATTGAATGTTCTGCTAGAGCCGTATCAAATTAAATATAAAACGTCATCAAGCCACATGTATTCCTTGTCATCCAACGACCTAGACTGCTTCAATGTCGAGCGCTCAACACGTTTAGCATGTAGTTAATTTCATGCCAAAAATAGTGCTAATCACATGACAACACACAAATAATATCCTAGTAGTTAATATCCGCATGCACTTAATATACTTCCAAATTAACGTGCATTGCACGTACATACTGACTAGTGCTGCTAGTACGTGAAACTGGTGCCGTGACTTGTGAACGCGTCCAGATATGGTCAACGGCAACATCGCCCGCGAGTTCTTCCTGTTTGCCCGTGCGTCTAAACGCAGAAGGGGAGGAGAGAGAGAGAGAGCACACATAGAACCCACCAGTAAGTGAAGGCGAATAGTACTAAAAATAACATTACATGTTATCCATTAATTAGGCTGTGGTAATATAAAAACATTATGTAAACAAAGGGGGTACAACAAACATTGCTATTCTACGTATGTTGCATATTGACGTACGCCTTGAAGGCCCGATCGCATGTTCAATCCTCGTCCTTTATTTTTTAATTTGTATATGGGTCCAAATTTGTTTCATGACATGTGGGCCCCTCGGTGTGTAGTTTGTAGCACTTTAATTTGTGGGTCGAAATTTGTTCCATTCCAAGTGGACTATCGGTGTGTAGTTTTGTAGCTTATTTATAATAATTAAAGAGAACAACATAGTTTTTTCAATAATACCATGGTGTGACGTTGAAGGCGAGAAAGGACGTGCGAGAGAGCAATGACCGAGCCAGAGGGAAATCAACTAGGGGAGTTGCGTGGGTCGCAACGGTGTTTGGAGTAGTTGTGGACCAAATGCTATGAAAATATAATCTAAACCAACCGGAATAAATGCCTACACAAATTAATCCAAGGTTGGGGTGCCCCTCGCAACGTAAATAGCTCCGGCTTTGCGAGGGATGGAGAGGTAGTAGCTTCAACGCGTGGAAGATATGGTGTGAGAAAGCAAGGTCAATCGAGAGACATAAAGATAGAGAGACAAAGTGAGTGTGGTCCGACATTCATTGAACAAATATATATGCTCCGGAGAGATATTGTCCGATTGAGCTTTGGTAAGGGTGGGGGCTGTAAGATAGAGCTTGAGAGATGATCCAGTCACAGACGTGTAGATATATTTTGTGCGTGGGAGGAAGCAAGGTCAACCGATCACATAGGGGTCGTGCGATCGAAAGAGTGAGACGGGTTGGAGAGAGTGACCTAGATGGACGATGTGCGTGAGAGAGTATACAATGTGAATAGGTTGAATTGGGCTCAAACGTGGTGATATATCGTTTTTGTCCGAGAAAGAGCGAGGTCAATCGAGACATACGGATAT
>NC_057798.1:542289565-542301126 GCF_018294505.1 Triticum aestivum
ACATTTGGTAACATGAGTGGAAAAAGGGGTTGTGTAGTTGAGAGACTTAGAGATCGAAACATGGAGAGAAAGAATGAACGTGTGTTGGAAACCGATAGCTTGCTAAGGTGGTTAGGAAAGGAAGATTGACCGATACATGAAGTATGTAGCGTTTGTGCGCGGGGGGGAGGGGGGCTAAAAACAACATTTGAATGTACATAGTACGAGACTTAATATCGATGTTTCAATTCGGTGTACATTGTAAGATTTGAACCAAGGACCAGGCATACGGGTAATTATTTCGAATTCGTGCCATACTAAGTTTCGAAAAGTTGACATTGACTCAATTTGTTGTGCTATTTTGTAGGTCATATGTTTGAATCCATCCAAAAGTTTTCTCACTACCATGGTGTACATCGTATACATATGAATTTGTATTAAAAAAGTAGTGTGGATATAGTGAAATGCGAAATCCATGTTAGAATTGGAGATCGCTACGTGACACACACTCTAATTCAAATAAATAACTACGTGACACACACTCTAATTCAAATAACTAATTATGCGAGACACTCCAATCCACGTTAGCATGGATACCGTTTTGAGTTTTTTTTTCAAATAACTCCTCATTAATTAATTTATAGTACTCCCTCTGTTCACTTTTATAAGACCTTGAAGACATTTTAGACAATGTGCAAAACAATTCATTTCATGTTGTTTGAAACGACTTACAAAAGTGAACGGATGGAGTATCTCGTTTCGAATGACTAATTATTGCAAGGAAAACAAGGGCATGGTAATACATACAGATTCATTCGCAAATGAAAGAAGATTCGTTTCGTTTGCATTCTCAAATGTAGGCGCACCAGGCAGACCAGGGTCATGTCAGGGTGGACGCTGCTTCGGTGCCTTAAAGGCAACTGCCCTTGGGTGACTGACATGTGGGCCAGCCACCTGTTGGGCCCACATGTCATGGACACAAATGCAGGTGCCTTAAGGCACCAAAGCATAGTCCTGTCGGGGTGGTCGCGTGTGTCGGACGGACGCGTAGCACCCAGCCACCTACCCCCCCTCCCCCCAAAAAAAGGACGACGACAATATAAGTTCGCGCTTCCACGTTCCGGATTGAAATATCTGGTGGCCCCAATTCCAGCCCTGCAAAATCTCTCTTCTCCACCGTCCCCTTCCGCGCCCAGATTGCTCAAATCCCTAATTCGTCGCCATCCCTCGAATCGCCCCTCGTCTCGTCTCTTTCCCCACCGTTCCCCACCTCTGTGCCGGACGACGACGACGAAGACGAGGATCGCGCTTCACCACCGCACCGGAGCTACCTCATCTACGCCCTAGTCCACCGCACCGGGTGGTCCACCGACAATGTCGGCCGCCGCAACCGACGTGCCTCACAGACATCGAGGTCCACCGCATCAGGTGCGCTTCACCGATGCAGTCTCCCAGCTCATCGGGGCTACATCACCGAGCACATCGTCGCACCTCCGCCCCCCGAGGCCGTTGGGGCTTCACCAACGGTCTCGTCCACTGCATCATAGCGCTCCGCTGCCACTCAAGATCTGCATCCGTGCGCGGCCAGCCAACGCCAGCGCATCACCCTCAACGGCTCTGAAGTGACCCGCACTCTAGCTAGGCGAGCATGCCCAAACGCCAGCCCGAACTAGGTATCCACACATCACTCCCTTGTGCACTGTTCCGACGATGTTCGGATATCCTTTCACTGCTCTCTTAGCTTACACGCCTATGCAACTCTGACTTTAACTCTTATTTCTTCTGGAGATATCATCTGAAACAAGAAAATCCATTTTTTAGCGAAGCATGACGGCGCTACAGGATCTGGTACACATCCTGCACACCCGTATAACCTTGCAAGTATTTGTCCTCCGGTACAACATCAAGGTCGATTCCTCTTATTTGATCAACCATTTGCCGTGTCAAAAATGCAGAGGGGGATGCAAGGAGCACAAGGCCTGCACATCCAAGCAAGTGGTAACATGGACTTGTACATGGAACATCCCAAGCGCAAGCAGAGCTGCAGTGAGCTTGTACAACGAGCTAGCGTAAGTCCCTGCATTTCATTTAATTCGTACTGGCATTCGTGTATGATTTGTGTGAAGTGGCTGATCCACTAATTCAAGTTACCAGGGCGAACATTTAACTTAAAAAATACGAAGGCACTTGCACTCCGGAAATCAACATAACTTGAGAAATGTGAAGCTACATGCACTTTGAAAACCATCTAATGATCCAAAGTAGTTCAGATTATAAACACTAAATGATGCAAGCACCAAAAAACACAAAATGTAACATGGTGTACAAGGACTACAAACATGGTTTGTACCTTCTTGAATTATTCGTTCTCTGGCTGAAAATATCAAAGTGTAATTGCACGTATAACCAGTGCGCAAACTGCATATCAATATATCTATCCTGCACAAGTATGCCAATAGTTTCAAACAACAGATTAGAAAAGTATTTATGCTATGTTGTCATGATACAGGGACTTTCTGGTAGATGGCCTCGATGTTTCCTCAAGCTATGAAAATGCACTATAATTTGCTTGTCATCAATGCCTGCAAATCTCTGTCTCTCTCAACATAGTAGATCATCATCAGACACTAAATCCTTCAATGAGCTTGCAAAATGCTTGCATTAGATCCCTCATTAGACACTATATGTTCATCACCAGGAGCATGTAAAATGTTTGCATCAAATCCTTCATTAGCAGTCTATTCATTAGACACTTCAGGCTCAAGAACAACATGAGCTTGTATGTTTGCACTGGAAACTTGATTATATACATCAGATTCAGTCAGTTTAGTATTGACTGGGGGAGTTATAAAATAAGTAGAAATTGGTTTCATTTTCTCATAGATTCCCTACATACAAGCAGTTTTACAAGACCGTCAGGTTTAACTATTGGCCAGAAATTGAAGAGTTGAATTAGATATAATCAAGGATGTGATGTACCTGCTCGTTGCGCATGCTACTCTTGCAAGCTGTGACTGTCTGTTTGCACAAGCTCGATGCCATGCCCGTGCTGCCGCCGCTGCCTCCCACGCAGGCTACACCCAGGGTTGGATCTTCATCTTCTTGTCCTTCCGTTCGATTGAAGCCCGACGACCGCCCTCCAATGAGGGCACGAGGAAGTGCTGTGTCGGTCTGTCCAGCGGCGGCTAGGTTAGGAGCAAACCAGACTGGAGGGTGGAGCTAATGAATTGGGATTTTTCCTGTTGTCGATCGATATGGGAGGCGCTCGTATGGGCCGCGAGCCTGCTATAGGGCCTGCCTTGCACTTATGTTATTGGCCCATCCAAATTGAAACATTTTTCTTCTTTCTTTACATTGCCTGCTCGTGCGTTGGGACAAACAAAACTAGTGTGGGCCAACCTGGACAACTCAAACTAGGTGCACACTTTCTAGCCACCTGAGGCGGCCGCCCATACTAGCCCCTATGGTGGAGTCACCCCTTTTTGCGTGTATGATTGTATAGTGAAAAATATTCCAGTGGCGCTTTTGATTTGCCCACAGAATGGTTGAATTGCTTGTTTCTATGAACTGAGTTCGCCAATAATGTGAAGGATGCCAATCTTTTCATCCTATTGTAGATTGCTTAGATCTCGATATGCCAAAAGTAATCGCATGAAATATATAGTAAAAGCCAGTGTGATGTGTTTGGCTACAACTACTCTGTATACACGTCCTCATATAACATATCAAGGACGCACCATCTTACCAGATTAACCATTTGACTTACCCATGCAGTGTGGGAAGAAAGAAGTATTGGGACTGCGTATCCAAGCAATTGATGCCATGGACTCCTTTATACAACCTTGTAAGAGAAAAAGAAGTTGCAGTGTGCCTATACAAAGAATTAGCGTAAGTTCAGTTACCTGCTTCTTGGAATTTTAGTTAGCCACTTATTGCAAAATTGTTCAATTACGTTGCTTGGCTTAATTTAATTTGCTACTGATTACATAATGGCACAACCTGTTAATCATATTGTAGACTGCGCCTATCTATGTGTTTGATACTTACTGTTAAGAATTACCTGTTTGCCTTAACTTAAATATCTACTTGTTTGTTTAACTGTTTTGCTGCTGCAACAACGGGTTACAATGATGTTAATAACTATTGTACATTTCAGCATCCAATTGGAACTCTTTAATTCCTTGTTTGTTTTACTAGTTTGCTGTTATAACTCCCAGTTGAGATGTTTTGCTAACTTCAACTTTTCTCAATCCAATCGGAACTTTAATGGCAAAACAGGTTAGCCCAAGATCAAAGAGTGAGGTACCCATGGACATTGCATCATCCCAAAGCAGTGGCACCGGCCCAATCGTGCATTATGAATTGCCAACTGTTGATGCTCTAGAGGCTAAACTAGTGGTAGAAAGAGATTCTGCTTCTGCACTTAGAGATGAAGTTGACATGTTGAGGAAGCAAACAGCATAATCACAAGCAGTACTCAAGACAACCATTAAATATTTGGTGGATTTCAAAATAAAGCAAGCTGAGACTGACCAGATTGTTAAGGTCTTGAAGGAAAAAAGGAAATTAAATTCCTACTTGGTAAATCATAGGTGAAATGTTCTTTCCATAGTTGAATAACCTTTGTGTTGTCTGTTCATGTAATCAATCAAACCATTTGTTTTAGAGATCATGTAATAATTTTTTTTGTTTTTTGGTTTGTAATTTTATTTGAGCACAAGTCTGTATTAATTGATAAGACTCGGAGACATTTCATATGGATTGTTGTGCCAGACCTAAAAATATGCCAATCGGGCTGAATGTGCATTCAGCAATAGTAGTAGTATAGATGGACCATAAGTGGCACGCATCGGAAAGGGCCAAGATGCTGGCTAAAAAAGGATGTTGTTTTAGCCAAAAAAAGTACAGCGGCCTGGCTTATGTATGTTAGTTGATATTATTGATCCATATACTCTATAAGTGTTTATATGTCTGTTAGTTCTGTACATTCTTGGTTGATTGACTCGGTATTTGAATCTTGATACATCGCTTGTGTACATATCTAAATGGGAGTACACATTATGTTGCATGTGACATTTGAGTTGGACATGAAGTGTTCCAAATATTCGAATTCACCTTAAACTGGATTCTAGTTTCTGAATTTGAGTATCGGCATTTGTAAACCATATTCATATATGATAGTGGAATACATCTTTGTCGTCCCTTTGAAGATATATAAAAACACATAGAATGATTTATAAAGATTCATATAGGAATACAAAGTGGATTCGAATTTAGTTGCCAGGGTATACGTGGATGCTTATTGTCCCAAAATTTGAAAGAAGCAGCAAAATGTCCACTCCCACGCCGGCTGCCCGAAGCCAAGTGTTTGGGAGATGGAAATTACTGTCTACCCATTACACGGACAATCCATCGGCCCGATTTCCACTGCTCTAAATAGGGGTAGGTTAGTAACTTCAATTAGATGTGACACGACCGCCTCTGAGCCCATTCCGACACGGTGGGCGTCAAACATGGGCGGCAAAACACATTTGATTCAAGCTCGTCCGAAAGACCTCTGTTTCTCCCTCCATTCCCCATTCATACACGGTGGGCGGAAAAACAAACTCGACTCGGCCGAAATCGATGTAGGCAAATATTTTTAATAGGGGCAGGTTTGTAACTTCACTCAGATATGACACAACCGCCCTACCTGTCAGCCCCGTTCATACACCGTGGGCGCCAACCATGGGCGCCAACCACCCTCTCCTCGCCCGAAATCGCTCTGGGCAAATATTGGCGAGATGCGAGATTACCGTCCTATCCCCAACCGACGAGACGTCCAATTTTTAAACGGGGGCTAAGTTCGTAACTTTCCCATATTTCAGACAGGCGCGTCCCAAAAACATGGTTCCTCGTACCTCTCCCTCCATTTTCCCATTCATACACCGTCCGCGCTAGAACACTCCATCCCCACACCAGCCTCCGTCTGCCACCCCATCCATCGCCGCTATCCTCCACCACATCCATCGCCACCGTCATCCACCATGCCGGAGCACCTACCAAGACCGCATCGTCCACTGCTAGAGATGGACGTTTCTCATACACGGCGACGGACCAATAGCCTTGCATCGCGTCCTCTCGCTTCATCGGCGCCGTCGTCCTCTTTGTCGGGGCCGCTCACATGACCTTCTCTTCCATCGCAACGGGACTTATCCCCCGATGCACCAGTCTACTGTCACAGATCTGCTTCAATGCCACCGACAGCCATCGCACCCCCGATGCCTACACGGCACCGCAAGAGAGGTGGTACTTCATATCTCCTCAACTTTTTGATCTCAACCAGAAAATGGATCTTAACTTGGTTACTCTACTTTCTTTTCAGCTCTTAGAATTTAGTTCTTAGTTCGAAGCAAAAAATGGATGCTAAATATCATTTCTCCGGTTTGTAGCTTCAAATCTGCCATGGCACAACCATAATACGGTTTAATTGATCATGCTTAGGGTTTAATTGATCATGTTGGTTCCGTGGTGGTTTCTTTAATAGAAATCGGAGGGGAAACCCTCTTTTGCTAAAAAAATATGCTTAGAGTTTCCCCCTTTTATGATCACTATACGATTAGAATACGTGCTTCGTGTCATAAAAAGAATATGCTTAGAGTTTCGAAAATGCATGTTCGCCGCTCGGGTGTGTATCTCTACAGGGTGCCCACGGTGGGTCGGCCCACCCTGGGATCTTGGGTCGCACCAGGCCCCGATTCCCCTCTGTTCTGCTACACGCTTCTGATCTCTACTCACCCCCAGCCGCCTGCCTCGCCGGCGACTTGCCGTCCCCGGATGGCATGACTCTAGGAGGAGACGCCGGACTAACAGGAGGCCAGGAGCTGCTCGCCCAACAGCGTCACCGCTGCCCGGGCGCGCCGTCGTGCGTACCTTCCCAGTCCGTTCAGGGCTCAGGCGTGCAGCACCCACCAAGCCAACCCGATTTATCCTGAGATACGTCCTCAACACTCAGCAGCCACTCCTCATCACCCATTTTCTAATTGATTCATTACTCATTAGGCAGGACTGTCATTAGGATTCATTACTCAAAATTCTGGCCCTCGGAACAGAAACTAGTCATTTTGGATTGTTGGTCGTAGTGACATTGACCTAGATTACTACTGCAAGCCAGGTTTGTTGACAATTTTACTTGTCTTTCTTACTCATTCGATATAATATCCAATTATTCACGTCGATTAGTTGCAAACAATAAGTGCTAGACAAACTTCTTCATTCAGATTTTGGACGGTCTCTTACTGCAGTTACAATTCTGCATACTTGTCCTAATAAGCTCACAAGTAAATGATTGATTCACTACATCTATGCTTGCCTTGTCATATTTGTTGTCAATATTCTTTTAGGGTGGACCACCCTGTTTCTAAATACTAGAACCGTAGACATGAGTGAATAGCATTTCTCTATGTGATCTCTTCCATCATGTGTGGGTAACGAACACTGCATTGTTGTCACGCCCAATATGCGACCCTATCCAAAAGGAACTCGACGGTCCCACCAAGGATAGACCCGCATATTGAAACGCTTTTGCAAGGTGGATATCATTACATCAACATTACATAATAGATGGGGATACATACAAGAGGCATACAATGCCACACGAATACAACATCACAATACATAAGAGCACCACCCGACTACGGATGAAACATAAACAGAAACTCAAACGACATCCACCCTGCTAGCCCAGGCTGTCGACCTGGAACCTATCCCCTGATCGAAGAAAAAGCAGAAGAACTCCAAGACAAGCAAACATCGCTCTTGCGTCATGAACTTCGCACAACCTGTACCTGCAACTGTTGTTGTAGTAATCTGTGAGCCACGAGGACTCAGCAATCCCATTACCATGGGTATCAAGACTAGCAAAGCTTAAAGGGAAAGGAAGGGGTAAAGTTGTGAGGCTGCAGCAGCGACTAAGCATATATGGTGGCTAACATACGCAAATAAGAGCGAGAAGAGAGCAAGCAGAACGGTCGTGAAGCTAGCAATGATCAAGAAGTGATCATGAACTCCTATTTACGTCAAACATAACCCAAAAACCGTGTTCACTTCCTGGACTCCGCCGAAAAGAGACCATCACGGCTACACACGCGGTTGATGCATTTTAATTCGGATCTGGTGTCAAGTTATCTACAACCGGACATTAACAAATTCCCATCTGCCTATAACTGCAGGCACGGCTTTCGAAAGATTATACCCTGTAGGGGTGTCCCAACTTAGCCTATGATAAGCTCTCATGATCAACGAAGGATATACCTTCTCCTAGGAAGACCCGATCAGACTCGGAATCCCGGTTTACAAGACATTTCGGCAATGGTAAAACAAGACCAGCAAAGCCTCCCGCTGTGCCGACAAATCCCGATAGGAGCTGCACATATCTCGTTCTCAGGGCACACCGGATGAGCCAGACATCGGGTTGGCATAGACCCTGATTGCCCAGGGGGCACCGGACATCGCTCGGTTTGGACCAACACTTAGACAAGCAACGGCCCGGGGGGGGTAAAATAAAGATGACCCTCGAGAGCGCGACTCCCGAGGGAAAAAGGGCTAGGTGAGGCAAATGATAAAACCAAGGTTGGGCCTTGCTGGAGGAGTTTTATTCAAAGCAAACTGTCGAGGGGGTCCCATAAATCACCCGACCACGTAAGGAACGCAAAATCCGGGAACATAACACTGGTATGACGGAAACTAGGGCGGCAAGAGTGGAACAAAACACCAGGCATAAGGCCGAGTCTTCCACCCTTTACCAAGTATATAGATGCATTAATAATATAAGAGATATTGTGATATCCCAACCAAATCCTGTCCGCCGTGGAGAAATCTTCAACTTCACCTGCAACTAGCAACACTATAAGAGGGGATGAGCAAAAGCGGTAACATAGCCAAACAACAGTTTGCATAGGAAAGGTGTCAAAGGTTAGAGGTTCATGGCAATTTGGGATGGCTTGATAAACAAAAGATAGGTAACGCAGCATAGCGATAGAACGAAGCAACTAGCATAGCAATGATAGTAGTGAGATCCAGGGTAGCGGTCATCTTGCCTGAAATCCCGCAAGGAAGAAGAACGAGTCCATGAAGAAGATGAAGCCACGAAGACGAACCGAGCATAGACGAACGAATCCTCACGGTCGCAACGAAAAGGGAACTATCGAGAAGAAGCACACAACATGGTAAACACACCACACATGAACAAGACATGATGCACGAACAAGCATGATGCAAGACAAGACTACATGAAGCTACTCATGGCAAGAGATGATGCAAACAAGAGCAACACATCAAGACAAGTTTAAATGAGGCCGGAAACAACATATAACAATTCCGGTAAGTCCTCATATGTAAATTTCGAAATTGGTCCAGATCTGAATAAACCTTATATTCAAGTTGTTAAACAGCAAGTTAAGATGCACAAGGATGATCTACATGAGATTCTAGTCAAGTTACATATAAAGATCATTTAGTTCGGAGCTACGGCCTAGAAGATATGAGCAAAACAAGTTAAACATGGCATTGATGTAAAATGCACCCAAACATCAAGCAAACACCTCAAAACAAGGATGCAATATGATAATATGATACTACATGCAATTCTAAGCAAGTTTCATGTAGAGCACACTCAAAATGGAGCAACGGTTCGACACACACCCACACTATACAAGTTATAGCAACAATCTGTCCAAAACAGCAACTAGGCATCTTGGAAGCATCAAAACGATATACTACAGCACCCCAACATGAGAACAAAAGGCATGGACATGATGTACAGGTAAAGCATAACAAAACATGAACATTGAGCTAACTCCAGAAATCACTAGAACATGCTCAAACACACATGGAAAGATTGCAAGTAATAACAATTTCAGACTTTGCAGAAAATAACATCAGGTTGCAATGTTTAGAGCTATCAAACAACATGTTACAGGAACTTATCATGGCAAACAAAGGCATGGCATGAACCTACTAAATGCATAGAACAAAAGTCCCTTACTGACCATAAGCCAAAAAGGATCAGAAGATATGATGGCACCCTCGCAAACATGGCAAGTTATATTACAGATTCAAACATGGCAGGAACAGAATTATGAAGGCATGTAAATGAGCTTGTACCACTCACTAAAGAGCAATACATGGCATGGCAAGGCAACCAACAGTAAGAAGGCATATTTGTGAAGCTAATCATGGCAAGAGCAAGTTCATAGGGTGCATGGATCACTAGCAGAACACATGGCAACAACTGAACTTAATGTTAATAGGCTGACATCAACATTATGAAGCAACTTTGGAGCAAGATATGAACAAGCTACAGCAAGCTATAAATGCAACCAGGGGCATTCATGGATAGAGCATGACATATATATCAAAACATATTTATAGAACATCTCTAGATTATGCATAGAATGATTTGTAGCAGCAGGTTTACATAGCATCACCAAATAACAGATTCAGCTTAGCGAAACAGTAACAACAAGTACACTACTTAACAAGCTCGATTCACTCACCACAAGTTATTGCATGACAAGATAAGCATAGCATCATCAAGAAGACATGTTTGTGAAACAAACCAAGTCAAGAACAAGTTCATAGCATGCAAGGATCAACTACAACAACCTTGACAAAATTGAATAACATGTAAACAATCTGCCAGGAAACATTTTGAAGCAAAAGTAGAGAATGAAAATGACATGCTAGACTACTCCATAATTGCAACCCAGGACATGAATGGATAGACAATAACCATATGTTCAAAACATCCTTACTGAAGTATCTCAAAATATGCATGGATCTCTCTGTAGCATCAAGTTTACATGGCATCAAAATAACAGCAGAACAGGGACTAAAACAGCGACATCACGATGCCTAGTTTGCATGCTTGTGCTAGTCACCACATTGATCACAAAAATACATGGCATACACCTCTGTAAAGAAGACATATCATAATTCAAAACACATGTAGTCATCAACCTCATAGGATGCACACATCAATCATGGCAAAAATGACAAAAGAGCTCGTTCTGTTAACAAACAGCAGACAACATTATGAAGCACTCTTGCAACAATGATTCAGGCATCAAGATGACCTCAAATGAATATGATGCAATAGAATGAAATGATGTACTCTTCGAGATGAACAATTTGACATATTACACGCATGAAACGGAGCTACATGCAGAGAGATATGGCAGGTCGAACATGGCATGAAAATTACACAGATCTGGGACTTAGCGGATTTCTCACCCCGGGGAAAAAGTCAACCGCGACGAGGACTTCGCCGGAATCTCACCGGAGAGGAGGGGGATGGCCGGAGACGGGCGGAGGAGGCCGGGGATGGGTGGATCCGGGCGGCACCGGCCCGGATCTGGCTGGAGGAGGCCGGCGCGGGGCCTCCGGTGGACGGGCCGGGGAGGCGCGGCGCAGCATCCGGCGAGGAGCGGAGCTCCGGCGGGGAGCTTGGGCTCGGGCTCGGGCGCCAATGGCTTGCGACGGCGAGGCAGCCGCCTGAGGCGGGGTCAGGCGCGAGGCTGCAGGGCGGCGAACGGGAGGCGAGG